>NC_048438.1:3596966-3901430 GCF_004353265.1 Vitis riparia | reverse complement strand
TATCAATTGAAGAAGGCTTTGTATGGGCTTAAATAGTTCCTTAGAGCTTACTTTAGAAGGTTTACTAAGACAATGAAAAGCATGAATTATATTTAAAGCCAAGGGAATCATACACTATTTGTTAAACACTCTAGGTATGATAAAATGACTACTCTCAGTTTGTATGTTGATGATATCATTGTGACAAGATATGATTTAGAAGAAATGGAGTGATTAAAAGAGAAATTGGAAAAAAAAGTTTGAAAGTAAGGACATAGGATATGCTGTCAAGGTATTGAAGTTGCTCAATTAAAGGAGGGAATCATGATTTCATGGAAAAATTACATTTTAGATCTCAGAGAGATTGGACTATTGGGGTTTAAGCCAACAAATACACCAATTAAGGTTGGTCACAAACTTGATGAAGGACTAGAGAGTCCTCTAGTTGAGAGAGAAAGGTATCGATGCTTCATAGATAAGTTAATTTGCTTATCACATACTAGACCTTATATAGCATATGCTCCTAGTATGGTGAGCTAGTTAATGCACAATCTCAAGGACGTACAAATGGAGGTAGTTACTTGGATACTTATATACTTTGAAGTTAATTCTTAATAGTGGTGTTTTGGTAAAAAAAAAGCTAGGAGGATGACACTTGAGGTTAATGTAGATGTTGATGAGGCAAGATTAGTTATTGATAGGAGATCAACATCTAGCTACTGTACTTTCTTGAGAGGGAATTTGGTTTGGAGTAGTAAGAAATAGCACATGCTTGTTAGTAATATATATATATCAATTCTATAGTCTAAGAAGGTACATGATGATACTTGTATACAATTACAATTATAGCCTCTTTTAGAAAATGAGTATATGAAACTTAATATCATGGAGAAGGTCTGATACAAGAGAAGGAGATGGGAAGTAGATTTCAAACAAAAGGATAGCTTCAATGGAATGAGACCAGATATGTCCAGGGCAATGAATATTATCTTGTCATCTTTAGAAGAAGACTCAACATTCCTAGAGCCGTTTAACTTTCTTTGTTTTTTATTAGATTTTGTATATTTTTGAAGGACATCTTATCCTTAATTGTACTTGGTAATTCATGCAATCAAATTTATTGTGTTTGATTTATTTTTTTAAAAAAAGGAAAGAAAAACTTGAGGACTTGAGCAGCCCCAGAGGTTATGGAGATTCAGCATCCATGATTGTGGGTGTGAAGGAGTACAAGAAACAGTAACACTGACAAGATTGAAGCACTAGAGGGCATCCTAAGTAGTTTAGTTCTTACCTTTTTTGTTTGTTTAAAATTTTTATATTATATCTCATCCTTCCCATCAAAAGAAAAAAAAAAGTGTTCCTTTTCCATTCACTATTGATTATTTTTCAATTACTGACAACCATAGTTAATCCTGTGCATTTTAACTGATGCCTTTATTTTCATATTAACCTAGACGTATGTGTTAGCACTCAGTAAAGTGTGGCTGTTTATTATAAAGTTCAGTGCAAGGATAAAAGCAACAATAATCCTTTGACCAACTTCAAATGCAGTTGGAGGAAAGGGTTTCAATTGCAACTTCAGAATTCTCTAGTTCTACATGACTTTCTTTTCTTGTTGCTCACTAACCCTACCCAACAACCCTCACACCCACCTCTCCCCCCATTTTTTTTTAAAATTTGGGTTTGTGTATATATATATATATAAATGCATCTTATTTTTAGGAAGGCCACCAAGAAGTGGAGCTTGCTGGTTTGAAATGACCTTTGTTACATTTCTCTTACTTTAGGTTGATAGTGTGAGAGAACAGAAGCAGGTGGACACATGCAAGAGTGTTGATACAGTGAAATTATTCCAAATTGAATCCATTGATATAAAAGACAATATTGTGCTGCAAAAACTTCTTGTAAGTTGAGAAATTAAATTCAAAATAATATTTCCAAAAATTTATGATAATGGTATTTACTTTGCTTTCACTTCTTTTACCAGCAAGCACCTAGATGTTTTGATCCTCCAGAAAGTAGCTGGAGAATGTGCCACAATAGTGAAGAAGAAGCTCAAACAGCAGTTGCCTGTTCTGCAGAAAAGCAGAAGAAACCATGCTTCCTTTGTGGGAGCTTTAAGCATAGTGGGAATCATTGCAAACAGGTTTTGTAACATTACTTCATAAAATCATTCTGTCTGACTCAGATTTCTTTAGTGTTTTGATGTTAAACTTTGTATGCATCTATTTTCTAATTGAAGAATTTATTTTTGTTGCTAAAGAAATTCTTTGCTAAGCAGTATTTAAATCACACCCAATGAAGAGTATGACATGGAAAGATACTTTTGCCTTCTCAAATTCATGTGGTTCTTTACTCATTCAAGAATTATCTTTAAATTTATTCTATCATTCTAGATGCATAAAGTGGTTTGTGTTACTCCCCATAGGTTCTGCTCCCCTCAGTTCATTGTCATTATGGGATGGGATGCGAAAGATTGTCGTTTGGAGAAGGCAATTAGGTGGGGGGTGGGGTGGGGTGGGGTGTTCAGCCTGCCTATCTACTTTACGTCCAAGGTTATAGTGAGGCTCAAGGAGATTAAATGAGACTTTCTTTTGGAGACGGGGCTTTGGAGAAAAAGTTATAGTTAGTGAGATGGTTGATTGATTGCATAGATGAGACCGATGCGATAGGTATGTGGTGTCGATGGGAAGAGGGAGGGGTTGGTCATTGAAATTCTTGCTTCTGTACACACTTAAACGATTCAAAGCAAGAAAATTCAAAAGACTTTTTGCTCAAGATTGCAAGAAAGTCGGTGACTAGGGAAGAAATGGATTGAGTGGTTTGAATGGACTCAAGGAATGAAGTTTTTTCTGTCAAATTTTTTTATTCTATTCCAAGCTAGGGAATTCAATTCCTTTCCCAATGAGCATTATTTAGAATTTATGAGTCTCGTTTAAAGCGAGCTTTTTTTCTTGGGAAGCTAATTTGGGAAAAGTGTTGACTTTATATTAACTTTAGAGAAGAGGGTGGTCGTTGATGAACAAATGTTTCCTATGTAAAAGATGATGAGGATTTAATTGATCTGAATTTCCTTCACTATATCAAATCAACAGTGTTATGACAGTTGCTCTTCTCTTCATTTGACATTGTTTGGGTACTACCTTCCATGGTGTGGGAGACTCTTTCAAGCTAGCATGGTTCTTTTGTAGAAGAAAAACAAGGCATTTTTAGGACAATATGGGAATAAATGAATCAAATACTGAACAAAAATGAGGAGTGGCTTGATCGAACATTGAAATGCTCATTCCTAAATAACCTCTTACTATATGCCTTGTTACTTTCTTTCCTTGTTTAAGATTCCCGCCTCCGTGGCAGTAAGAATTGAGAGGTTGCAAAGAGATTTTTTATGGTCTGGGGTTGGGGAAGGCAAACGAGATTATCTAGTTAGTTGGGATGTAGTGTGTAATCCGAAGACGAAAGGGGGTTTGGGTCTCGGAAGGATTTCCTTACGGAATTCCGCTTTCTTAGGGAAATGGTTGTGGAGGTATCCTAGGGAGGGTTCAGCGTTGTGGCATCAGGTCATTTTAAGCATTTATGGATCACACTCTAATGGTTGGGACGCCAACACTGTTGTTAGATGGTCACATCGTTGTCCTTGGAAGGCTATTGCACAAGTTTTCCAAGATTTTTCCAAGTTTACTCGGTTCATGGTAGGAGATGGGGAAAGAATTCAGTTCTGGGAAGACTTGTGGTGGGGGGATCAACCTCTGGGGGTCCGTTATCCAAGACTACTTAGAGTGGTCATGGATAAAAACATTCCTATTTCTTCAATTATCGGATCCACTCTCCCCTTCTCTTGGAACTTTAACTTCCGCCGTAACCTTTCTGATTCCGAGATAGAGGATTTAGAAAGTCTCATGCGGTCTCTTGATCATATACATTTATCACCTTCGGTTCCAGATAAGAGATCTTGGTCTTTATCTTCTTCAGGACTTTTCACAGTCAAATCTTTCTTTCTTGCCTTATCCCAAATTTCTGGTTTGCCTTCAGTTTTCCCTACCAAGTTAGTCTGGAATTCTCAAGTCCCTTTCAAAGTCAAGTCCTTTGTCTGGTTAGTGGCTCACAAGAAGATAAATACTAACAACGTGCTACAGTTGAGAAGACCCTACAAAGCACTTAGTTCCGACATTTGCATGTTGTGCATGAAGCATGGAGAAACAGTAGATCATTTTTTTCTTCATTGCCCTCTGACGATGGGGTTGTGGTACAAATTATTTCAATTAACAAAGATAGATTGGGTTCCTCCTAGGAGCATCTTTGACATGCTATCTACCAATCTTAATGGTTTTGGTTCTTCTAAGAGAGGGATTGTATTATGGCAAGCTGCGTGCATCGCTTTATTATGGGTGGTGTGGCGGGAAAGAAATGCAAGGATTTTTGAGGATAAAACAAGGAATTCAGAGAACCTTTGGGACATGATTCATTTCCTTGCTTCTCTTTGGGCTTTTTGTTCTAAGATTTTTAAGGGGATTCCTCTTAATGTGATACACCTTGATTGGTTAGTGGCGTGCAACTCCAATGGGTTGGCCTAACTTATAGCAGTTGTCTGTATCTACTTTGTATTTTCTCGCATTTGTTTCCTTGTAGTTTTGTTTTCTTTGGTGGGAGGATTCTTCATCCTTCTCTTGTACTTTCCTTTTTATCAATATATGCCTTTGTCGTTTCCTATCTAAAAAATAACCTCTTACTATAGGTTAGGATGTACATAGAAAAAGGTGCAATGCTTTGATTTCATAAATTGGTTGGAATCTTACTGAGGAAGGGAATAGTTTTTTGTGTTTTCTCTAGCCTTTTGACACCTGTTGTATATATCTTGTGTATTTTTGCTATCTATAAATTCATTTTTCTTATTACAAAATCTTCTAAGCACAGAACTTGTTCTTTCAGAGGGTAAGCTTGATTAGTCGTAAATTTGTAATTCAGGATTCCTAAACTCTTTAGTTTTTTGGAACAAGTTTAGCTATCTAAACTCCTCAGCTTAGTAGTGATACAACTCCATTACATAAAACATTCTAATTGATAGTTGTTAACTGATTGGCCTTGGATTTTCCTTGGTTAAGATTCCTCTAGACCATCCAAAGTCTCCATTCAATGTGGAAAACTACTCTGACAAAGTTTAAAAGGAAAGGTGCAAATGTTGTGGCAAGAGCAAGGTCAGTCAAATGTCAATAGGTACATAGATAAGGGAGGTTTATGGTAGGTAGATGGATTACATAAAACATTTTGTCTTACCTTATTATTCTAGATAGAGTTAGATGTCAAAAAGGATGTAAGGTTTCTTCTTGAGCAATATCATGTAGCCACATGGATCGAGTGATTTTATTTTTGTTGGGTATTTGGAAATTTTGGAAAATTAGTATAATTTATTTTATTATTTATACACCATATCATTATAGAGGCTGAGGTAGAGTTGGTTGTTGCCAGTGATAAAGTGCTAGATTAGGGTCCCTTGGACATGATTTTGCAAGTGATCAACATAGTTCTTAGAAAATGTGGTTCATTCTCTCATTTGTTCAACTATATGGTTCATTATAAGGATTTCGTTCCCCTTCTTGATCTAAGTTTGTACATTGTGGAAGGATGTCTTGGCCTTCTTGATCTTTTTAATTAATAGAAATGATATATTATGTTTCTGATATGTATTAATAAAAAAAGAAAAGATTTTTTTACCATACTGATAGGTAGAGCGGCCAAACTCTAGAGGGTTCTTTCTGCAAAGAGGAGATATTGGTGTCTTTAGTTGACCTGAGTGGGGATAAAGCCCCAGGTTCAGATAGGATTCCCATTACATTTTGTTGCAATGTCATGGTCTAGGGACATTTAGGGCTTTTTCTTCATCATTTCTATACATTTGGCTCATTTGGAGTGAGCTAAATGTACATTCTTAGTGGGGGTTTATAAGAAAAGGATGGAGGATACTAAGTATTTTAGCCCATTATTTTGCTGGGTGGCTTTGTTCATTTTTTTCTTCACAAAATTTTTGACTAATAATCTAAAGAAGATAAATGAGAAAGTGGTGTTTGATTTTTAGAATGCCCTTTTGGAGGGAAAGCAGATCCTGGATGCTCTTTTATTTGAGAATGAGGTTACTTCTTGAGAGTTTTAGCACCACATAAGTGGGTATTAAAAAACTTATTATCACGTAAATTCAGATTTGTTGCTTTTTCGAGCATGAGCAGAATGTGGTGCTGTCAGAAATGACTTGGATGGATTAGATGTTTCTTTCTTTCCTTCGTTCTTTTTTCTCTCACTTATCAGTGGATGGATTAGGTTTTGCATCTCATTGGTTAGGGTTTTGGTCTTGGTGAATAGGACCCTAATCAGTTCCTCCAAAGCTTGAGAAGGTTGAGGCAGGAGGATCCTCTTTCTCCCTATTTATCCATTCTAGTGATGAAGGCTTTGAGATTTTTCAATTCATAAGTGGTGGGGGAAGGGGGGTTGGGGAGAAGTGGAGGTTTCAGTTCTTACTGATGATTCACTTCTGTTTTGTGAACCTAACAGTGAGCAGTTGATACGTCTATGTAGACTCTCTTGTGTTCTGGGGTGGTGTCTGGTCTAAATATCAATTGAGGACTGTGGGTCAATCCTGGTGGAGAACGTGGACCAAGGTGGTCTCTTTACTTTGTTGTACAGTGGGCAGTTGCTCATCATGTGTTCAGGTTTTTCTGTGGGCATTTTGTTTAGTTCCTCTTTGTTGTGGGGCGAGGCTTGGGTTCTGGAGGAGTTTCATTGATTCAGAATCAGAGTTAATGCAGTCTTTTTTGTGGCCTATTCACCCTATGATTGCACATGGGGTTGTGAAGATCTGTTGACATGGAGAGTCCTTTTACAAATCTTTGAGTTATGTGAATTTTTTCTTAGTTTTCAGCTAAGTAAATTAGGGATGTTGGGGGTCCTTCTAAAATGGGTATTATCTATTACAACTGATCAACTTGTTTGCAAGGGTGAATTTTTGTTAAGTGAAGTCGTTTAATACAAAGACCAGAGTCAGCACCATTGTGTGGGGGCCAACAGCTTGGGGTCCTTGGTGTTCTCCTTGTTCAATCAAAAGAGGTTGTAAGAAGGCTTGGAGGATGACCTGCTTATGCTTGCTTTTGGAGCATCAGGAAGGGCAGAATTGTAGGATTTTTGGAGACTAGTTTGGAATTGACTTTAAAAGATCTGATTCTTAAAGACAAACTTTATTGATAGCTTGAGTTGACTTTAGGCCGTTATGATGTGGCTTCTATTTCTCTTTATGAAGTCCTTGGTCTCATACATACCTCGTGATTGGGTTGCACTCCAATTGTGCTCTTCCTTTTAATAAACATTTGCAATTTGCCTAACATTGAAAAAAGGAGAAAACTGTCATAGCTTTCCCAATGAATCCTTACTGTGAGGTACTTCTGCCAGATGTAGGAAATTTTGTTTATTTTAATATAGTTTACTCAGTATGACGTTATAATCATCTGTGGTATCTCAGCAGGCTCGTAATTGCTTTGTCTATGAAAGAAGTCAGCATACCAGAAGTTGTCCAGAGAAAAACCAAGGGAACTGTCCAAGTTCCATGATATGTTTAAGATGCGGAGGTTCAGGGCATGATATGCTTTTTTGTAGGAGCGAGTATTCCTCTGATGATCTGAAGGTTTGTATGATATTCTGTGGCCTTGTTCGTCTTTTTTCTTAGTCAGGATGGAACACATCAGAAAATTCCAGCTGAAAATGGTTTTGGAATCTTGTTTTATGAGAATTTTGGATGAGCAGGAAATACAATGTTATGTGTGCAAGAGATTTGGCCATCTTTGCTGTGTTGATTTCCCAGATATACCGCGACAAGCTTCTTGCTACAAATGCGGCCACTATGGTCACTTGGGTTCTGTAAGTCATACTTGCTACTCATTTTACATTAGGATCTGTATGTTTTCATAGGGCATGCTTAGTGGATAGAGCAACTGCACAATTCTTACAGAGCTTCATCCATGAAGGATTGCACGAAGTGACATGGTGACATTACCAACTCAATGTGATTGCTATATTCTATAAGTTGGAAGAGATGAATGAAAATGTCCCCAAGGTTCAGGTCCAAAATCCCCACCCCTTAAAGTTACTTTGTGTTGGGCTACCGCCTTTCTTTTTTTTTGTTGTCTTTTCTGTCCGTCTCAAATCTGTAGGATCTACCTTACCAAGTGATAGAGGTTGTTACCCTCGATGTCTCTTGTAGGACAAACTGAGGATGGGTGGTGATTCACCAACTACTGTGAGATTTGTCACAAGGACAATGGAGATTTTTTTACGTTCCATGTCTGCATCTAATGATCTGAACACAGAGATCACAGAAGAGAACACACAGAATGCTGGGTGCGTTGCTGGTGATTCACCTATAAACACTTCAAGAAAGCTGGAGCGAATGTTTGGGGGGTGTTAACTGCAAAATCTACTATGAAAGGCCATGAGTTTTCCACCTTTGCAGTGAATAAATAGATCTAAAGGAAAAAGAAATTAAAAGAGAGAGTTTTCAGTATTGTAGCTGTGAAGGGGTTTGGTCTAGAGAATGGCTAGGCTCTTTCCTTTTTGGTGTGATGCATGTGCATACATATTATGCTGGCAACTTTTGGAAGGAGGGAAGCTGCAATAATTTATGGTCAATTTTAGTATTTTGCTAACTCAACGCCTTAAACTTTTTATTGATTACTTTTCCGACTTAATTTTCCGCTTCGGAATTTTGCTGAATTGCTTTAGTATGTTTCTCTGGAACTCATTCTTGCTTTGTTTATTATTTTTTGATAGGGAAATAGAACAATAGGCTAAGAGTGGGTTTTTAAGTGTTTTTTTATAAAGTGTTTTTAGAAAAATCATTTATCAAATATTTTTTTTTAAAAAATTATAAATGAATTTTTAATACTATAAGTGATTTTTTTTTTTAAATTTTTATTCAAATTTTAAAATGTGTTTCTTAAATTTTATTAGATGCTTAAAATTTTTATTTTTTAAATGTTAAAAATGATATAAATACTTCTTAAAATCATTGTTAAACATACTTTTAGACTAAACATTTTTAAAGTTTTTAACACTTAATGTTAAAAAATTTTAAATATTAGAAATATTAAAAACGTTTTCTAAAATCATTATTAAATAGAGTCTTAGGTGGTGTTTGTTTTTTGGTTGAATAAAAAAAGTCAAAATATTTGACTTTTTCTATTAAGGTAAAAGTACCTTATTGATATTAATCAATATAATTAAAGTAAACTTGTTATAAGTTTAGTTTAATTATATTGGTTGATGCCAATGAGTTACTTTTAACTGAATAGAAAAAGATAAATATTTTAATTTTTTCTATTCAGTCAAAAAACAAACACCACTTTAACGTTTTTTCAAAAATAGTGTTTTCAAAAATTACTTTCAAACCTATTCTTAAGGGTTGAAATCGAAAATACTTAACAAGCGAAAGGGAGCAATAACGCATTAAAAAACACAAAACCAAAATGGTCCGTACAGTTTAATTTGTAGTTTTTTTTTTTTAAAACTTCTGGCCGAATCTTAATGTATTAAAAATGTTTAATTTTGAACTATTTCTTTAGAGATGATTGTTGATAGATTTTTAAAAATAATCTTAAGTGTAAAAATTACTCTCCAACTGTTAATGGTTAAAATTATTTATATCATTGAAAAAAAATAAAATTGTCTTTGTGTGAAATGTTGTAGAATGGACCTCAATCTGCAAGAAGAGTCGGTTATCATCTTCACCTAGCAAGTCAGACTAAACCGCAGAAAGCGTTTCCAAGTCCATGGAGTGCTCAGGACGAAATAGAAAGAAATTTCCTTAAACCCACTGCCAGCTCATTGTTGGTAAATCAATTTTTTTACCTGGACATTGGAATTTTCTTTCTACTAACAAATTTCCTGATTTTTTTTTCTTTTCTCTAATGACTCCTTAGGTCTTGTTTGGTTAAAGTTACTAGTTCTGTACAGCTAACAAAAACTTACTCCAAAAGACTTAAAAAGCCCTACTTGGGATAAGCTTTTACTTACGGATATACATTGTGTTTGGAAACTACAAATATCTTAATTTATGTGTTAATAATGCTTAATGCATAGTACATGTTGTGAATCACCATCATGAATGAATTTTATAATGAAATTTTCCAGTCTGAATTAAAAAAAAAAAAAAAAGTTGACATTATAATAATAAATATAATATTAATAAAATATTAATAATGTCAACAATAATTCTAATAATAGGTATAATATTAATGGAAAAAATATTACTAAGATAATTAATATTTAATAATAATATTTATTTTTTATTTTAATTTTAATCTATTTCCCGTTTTCCCAGAAATGAGGGGAGATAGAAGGTATCATAACTTTGAACAGATAATCAGATCATCTTTTCTAGGCAGAAAAATAAAAGTCAAAAAAAGTATGGCCATGCACTCTAGTATAACTTTGAATAGAAACTTCTGGCCGCTGCTAATCCAGGAAAAATTAAACCCTAACCCTAATGCACTAAAATCAATATGAATTTTTAAGATGCAGTACAACTTGCATGGTTGCTGTGAACTTCGTTAATTATCTTGAGCTTTTCTGTTGGTAAAATGTCGGTACAGATTTTTTTCTTTTCAGAAACCACACCATCCAAACCCAACCCCCCAAGCAGAGCAATTTACAGAAGAGAGTAAAGAGATTAACCCAAGCAGACATGATGAGATGGGCAATCAGTAGGATAAGCAGACATCTCCTCTTGCTTCTCTACCCCTGCAAATTCAGATCAAATGGATTTAGTCCCCAAATAATAAACAGAAGTGACCGATGGCCAATGAGATGAAGACAATCAAAGTCTCAAATACACACCTGTTGGCTCAGAATTTCAACCGCTATATTTAGATCTCCATCAGAGGCTGCAATGGCAACTTCTACCTGTGTCTGAAACAAATCCATATTCTCACTTTAGAATCCCTTGCAACTCAACTGGATGCATACGTGTTTTTTAATGAGTTAGCTTCATCACATGGTTTCTCAGCTATGTTTCTATGTATTATGCCTACGCAAATTGTGGACCACCTTATTTGAGTAACTTACAACCACCTGAAGTGTTAAAAATATTATAATAGAAAAAGAGAGACAAGAATTCAAAATAGAAACATGAAAAGAACACAGCACAAAGTTGGTCCTGATTTTTACCTGTGTCCTTTCAAAACCCATTGATACAAGTTTTTGGATGTCTTCTTCGGACGCCAATGAATCCTGCATCCCGACGACAAACAGTAAGTATTTAAGAATCATCAACCTGTAAAGGGAACATGGGAAGCAATGTGAATTATTCTAAAGAAAAAGTAAAACCTGATGGTGTGCATTGCCTCTTGCAACTGCAGCAGCACTATCTACAGATGACCGCCTGAAACATCAATAAATTAATAACATAAGAGAGTTGTTCAACTCCACAAAAGGGAAGCATTCCTGTTGATCATCATAATTCATCACACTGGAATGCATTTGGTAGAGCCTGTGACATGTTCTCAGCATCAATTATAAGGCAATTCAGAACTCAGGTGAGTTCTCTGCCAAAATTTCATGGGGAAAAATGCTGTTGGGTCATTTAGATTCATTTCTATTTTGGCAATTTGTAAACATAACTCACTGCTATGTTTGCAAGAAGTTGAGTTCAAACAAATCCCAACAACTCCCACCTTCCCCACACCTCACTCCTTTCAGCCCCACAACCAGAGATCCTGTTCTTATCATTGGGTTCAGAAATCCATATTTTCTTTTCAGAACTTCATTTTTCCCACCTTTCGTGGGCTCTAATTTTGTTTCCAATGAAGCATACTTGTGTACATAGTTCCAATACATTCAACCTAAAATTCCCTGTGATTGTCTGACGTCAGTTGTTTATGTTTTCATCAATAAAAAACATAACCTTTTTTAAGGTACAAAATATAAGCATATGCAAACAACCATTCTTTTATTCATCCAAATTTTTAGGGATCACAGCTACTCATTTTAGATACTAGGTAAGATTTCCTGAGCAGTAAAACAAGAATTCCATGAGCAAGCTAGAGTTAATTGCCTTGTATCAATTTATCTGGGATACAAAATGAGCAAGTTAATCTTAAGCATACACATTAATGTATTGAGCATGCACCAAAAAATTCTTCCCATACCTTTCATCCAGTACCTGTTGTTGTGTCGTATTTGCTGCCACATCTAAAGAATGGTCTAGGTTGCTATTATCCAATAGTCTAGCCTCTAGAGTAGAATCAGAAGGAGTAGTTTGACTTTGGCTTGAACTTAGAGTCCTTCCCCTCCCAGGAAACCTGGAACTCTCTTGGGATGCCTACATGTTATTACTCAACTTCTTAGTACAAGAAGAAATCCTAACAAATAGAAAGCATATAAATACAACATCCCCATGTGGTCATGCCTAATCAAGGATTGAAATTTTGATATAGATGCATATATTACTACTGGAATATGGAAATATCAATATTGAAAATTTTCCAAAGAAAATGATGAAAATTACTAATTTTTTTTGATAGGTAAATAGAGCTTGTATTAGAAGCGCCTAGAAATGGTGAATATAGTACACACGAAGTATACAAACAGAATGCCAAAAAGCTAGGCAAAGAAGACAAAAAAAAAAAAAACATTTCCCCTATCTAGACATAAAGCATTCTATAAAGTCAATCATAGACTAAGTATGATCCTCCATAAACACCCTAGCCCAATTTACAAGAGTATACAAAAAGGAAAGTTTTAAAGCTTGGTTTGACCATTCAAAATCATTGAACGCTCTTTCATTTCTTTCCTTCCATAAGGTCCACAATAAGCATAAAAGGGCAGTCCTCCAAGCCTTCTCCCTCCTCTTACCCACAAAGGCGCAATAGTAAGATGACAATTACTATTAAAACATGAAATTCTGAAATGAAATTTTAATGGGGGTTATGACATGCAATAAACCATCACTTAAAACTCAAAAGATTATTAGAAGAATACATACATGAAAACTTATGATGCCCGGACTCTCTTGACTTCACCTAGTGTCATGTCAACACCATATGACCAAATGGATGTAGGCAAGTGATTCTTGTTAGATACTCCTATTTGGTTTGGATACGACAATTCGGTTTTAATCGATTTCATTTTTTTACTTTCAACTTTCTTTGCTAGTAGTTACTTATAAAAATGGAGTTGGTTGGGAAATGAATTTTTACATGATATTTAAGGATGAGAAAGAAAAAATAGAGACAAAAAGAAAAGGGGAGTATTTTTTTATCAAGAATATCTTTTCTTTTGATTAGTTTCTATGGAAGATTGAGATTAGGAAAGTCATGATGTTGGGAAAGTTCCTAATTTAGGTGTTAGGAATTTTGTATATATATGTCAGTCACTGTACAAGCTATAGATCAAGGAAATTTTTTTTTATACCTTTCATTCTTCCATCTCTCTTCTTCTACAATTTCTAATTATTTTTTCCTTTTTGTGTCCAAGTGTCTATACCCATTATTTATATTCCTTTTACCTGAGTCTCCATATCCTAAAATTTGGAGATGTGGAGGATCATACACCTATGCACAACCACACCCAAACCCATGCAAGATAAGTATATGATTTATAGAGTGAAAAAGTTGCATATCTTAACAAAGGATAAATGTCATGTATTTGAACACTTGAGTATCATAAAATATTTGTTTCTTTAGGTAAACATATAGTTTTTAGAAGAAATAAAATGACTTCAAAGAAATTAAAAATAAGTTAGTATGAACCAGTGTATTTTTTATGTATTCAATTAAAATAATTATCACTCTAATCTAGCCCTATGGGTGAAGGGTAGAACTTGGGTTAGACCTCTAATCTAATCAGACCTGCCTGAGCTGCAACCTTAATCTTTAGCTATTAAAATATGACAAAGGCCAAAACTTAACCTAGCCCTAGGGATATGGATAATTCAGCACTTTGGTGGAGGCTTCCACAATTACCATAAGTCCATGGGCAAAACTGGGTTAAACTGAAAGACCCACAACCATCAAAAGCCAGTGGAAACTGCATTGCAACTGTTAAATGTAAAGAATGGAACAATGGTTCCAAGAATATTGGATTGTTTTGCTAAAGCAACATAATTAATCACAGTTGAATCTATGCATGGATGTAGAAATACTTCAAGAGCCAAAAATGGAAACTATTTGTTCCATGGCAGGCGAAGGTACATAGATAATGCACTAAAATGTGAAAGAATAGATTTACTTTGGTGGAAGACTTGATACCTGGGTAGACATTCCCCTTTGTGGCATCCAGGAAGAAAGGTTTCTCCATATATTTCCAGATATTAAGCCACTGTTTTATTTAAAGAACTTAAATTAGGACTCCTGGTGGAAAAACAAAACCAGAAGCGAAAAAGAGAAACTACCTGGGTGAAGTATTTGAGCTTGAATGTGTAGGAATGTAAGCTTGAGGGTTGCCACCAGTGCACAAAATAAATTTTGGTCGCCTCACACAACTTGACTGAAAATTAGAAATTAAAAGCTCATAATTTTATTTGGGGACTACCCATCAAATAAAAGATATTTTTATTCAAGGACCAAATATTTTAACTGAGAGAGCATAACAACAGGTTTGTCTCAAATATACATAGAATTGCAATGTAATGCAAAACATGTTTAAATTTTTATAGTTACCATGATATATTGCACAAGTTCATCTCGGCAAAGAAAAGAATTTATCATTTTCTTAATGATTTATCGTGCAAAGAAAAAAAGGTATTCCATGGTGAGAATGGGAGAAGCATCAAGAAGTGGGTTAGAGATCAATAAGAAGGCTTGATTACATTCTGCAAGAACCTAACAAAATAACAATCAGTATTATCATTCAAATTACCTCATGAAGTATTTGACATCAACAACATAAAATCTAATATTAGCCTGTCAAAAATCACATCTTCAATTAAAGTCAAGTCCATCAGATGTAACAAATGATCTACTCTATAAACTACATTTATGTAAACTTATTTATGTATTTATTTATTTTTGATAAGTTACATTGGCATAAACTTACTATTATTCAACACTAGCATTTAAACAAGAAAGTTGTCACTTTGTATAAATGACATTCCTGGTTTTAAAGGAAATGATAATATTTTTTTAATAAAAAAATAATAATAATAACAAGCATAAATAGGCACAGAACCAGAGGCAGAGGGTCCCTGTAACAAATGCTTTAGATATTGGTAAAGTCTTGTGGAACTCATCAAAATCCCTGATAGTACAATATTATCATTACAGGTCAATAGAAGAACCGCTCAGTAGCACCATAAAATCACATATGAAATTTATGAACACAACCCTGCAACTTAATTAAAATGATGCCAAACAAAGTGCTTAGACTTTATATTTAATGTGCATGTGGAAATAAGTGGAAAACAGTGCAGCTAATTCCATAAGAGGGCTTGACCAAGTTTAGAGATCACATTTTTCAAAATCAGCCATATAATTTATCCATCTAATTACGAGATTATTTCCAGCACAATTTGACCAATGCTCTTAGTGACAGAATATACTGTGACTGGCCAGA
The DNA here is from genome assembly GCF_004353265.1 of Vitis riparia. Classification (NCBI taxonomy): domain Eukaryota; kingdom Viridiplantae; phylum Streptophyta; class Magnoliopsida; order Vitales; family Vitaceae; genus Vitis; species Vitis riparia. The sequence continues at coordinate 3,885,866 of NC_048438.1, read as the reverse complement.
CCTTTTTATGCAACGCTCTACTCAAAAGGAAAATGAACTTTGCTCCTTTAGCCACTAGGCACTCCAATGGTTTGGGAGAAGGAAAAAAGACTCATCTTTTGTTGCTTTTGGCATGAGATGATTAATACAAAATGTCATCTATCAATGAACAGTGGATTGAAGGTGTTCTTAGGATTGCTTTGTTTTTCTCTCCTCTCCTATAAGCAATTCTAATCCTTTCATACAAAAATTCACTGTTCATACTGAACCACTTGCAGAATCAAATCCAGTTCCATAAGATTCTATACCAGCTATGCATTCTCCATGCATCTGTGCCCCGGAGATGTCCCTAATGCTATGGGCTTTGGCTTGTGTACATACAAAATAATGAATGGGATTGTGAAAATCCTTTCACCACCAATGCAAAAGGATGTGTCAGAAAGAATGGAGCACTGCTCCACTCTGCTGCATTCCATATAATAAGCAAACTTTTTTCCGTAGAATTCAAACATATGGACACAAAATACAATCCTGCGTTTTTGTTGTGTGAAAAGGCCACCATTAATTATATTTGTCCCAAATCTACCATTTGGATATTTAAACAATGAAATTGATATCATAACCAGAGGCAGATTTTGATGTCTCATGGAAATGAAATCATTCTATGGCATTTTATCACCATTTGAATAAGTACATTATGTTAAGGGCACAACACTGTAAACATGGAAATGAAATCATTCTATGGCATTTTATCCTCCATGTGAAGGAGTTCATTATATTAAGGGCACAGCACCGTAGTTATAATTCCAGGAAATAATGTCCATTTATGTCCCTACCACTAATTCCATCTCCACTCTAAAGTATCATTTATTGCCTTTAAATACTATGGTACAAAAATGGAGATATTCATTTCCATATGGTATCCAAATCACTCTAAAACTGCACTAAGATTTTGACCAGACCAAGAGGCCTCACGAAAGATATCACAGCAAATTACAGAAACCCAAGTACATATATAGCTCAGATGGTAAACATGTGAGATATGGGTAGAGTCCAAAAGATAATATAGGGCATGAACTCTATAGAAAAACTGGAAGGAAGAATTATTTCATCAACAAATCCAGTTCCTGAAGAAGTACTTACAAGTAATGAGGATGACTCAATGGCAGAATAGAATGAGGTTCCAGGTATTAGAAAGTTGAATAACCCATAAGTATCTGAAACACAGAAAACATTTTCTGTTTTAGAATTTCTACTAGCTTCCTTCAAAATATTAACAAGCCAAAAGAATAGAGTCACGAAGTTAGTAATGTATTTAAACACAATGGAGAAACAGACATGCAAATCCGGACAAAATGCCACATAGGTGTCCAAGCAATGAGACATTCGTCATAAGAAGCTGGAACACTACCAATAGGATCCATGCATACCTGAAACAACAATTTCAAATAAAATGCCACATGTTAAAGGAATTCTAAATGAATAAAAGGAAACATCAGCAAGCATGTTGCTACATTTACCATTTAGCAGGAACATTAAAGAGTCCAAACACACTGCAGGAAAGAAGACGTGATCAGTAGTTGAAGATTGAAATAACTTCATACCGTCTATTGGAGAAATCAAAACTCAAAATTAATTAGTTGCATCAAAGAATTCACTCTTCACAGAAATGCATGCGAATGTGTTTACATGTGTACATCTAATCTTGCAGGTGCACAAGATTCAACACTTAAGTTGCAAATTCTCAATTCCCAGGCATCGGCTGATACTAGACTGTTGACAACATTAGCAGAGATCACAGTTTCTGCAAATATCCTGTGCAAAACATAGGAGTTCTAACTCCCATTTTTGCAGCAGGTGTGGATGATTCCTTCTGGTCTTAACCCTGTCAGAAATGCTAATTTCTTATCTAAGTTCTAGTTTATTTCATAAAAAGGGGAACACTTTAGATGATTTATGAAATAACTAGTTTTGCATTTTTTTTTTTTTTTTTTTAAAAGAGACTGGTAAAATATTCAGGGATGTTTATGTCATTTTAGAACGAGCAAAAAAATTTGGTTCTTCTCTCTTGCTCAAAAAGATGCAGAATTGCTAAATTATGAGGTTACTTCAAGAAGATGCAGATGCAGATGCAGAAAAAATGAACTTTACTAAAAGTGGAAAGTAAGAGTTAAGTGCTATTTCAAAATTCCATATACTTTGACCAATGAGAATGCCAATTCAAGGAAATTTCAGCTCTCAAGAATTAAAAGTCTCAGCATATGAACCGGATGGAATGCCAAACAAGTACTTAATGATCGAGATGGAGAAAACTAACCTTCTAGTTTGAGCTCCACTCAGACTTGTCTCTATAACAATCATAGAAAATAAAATTCCTGAGAAGCCTATTGCACACTCGTTCATGAGATAGTGATATGAATAAAAAGGATTATAGGCTACCAGTGATGCAATAAGAACATGGAAAATGGCATTGCTTGTTGCCAATAAAACTATCATGTAAAACAAGCGAACAGATCCCATGATTCTCTCCAGCTCAGAACCCAGAGGAACCAACGCCATCATATTGAAGAGAACATGCAGCAGAGAACCATGAAAGATAATGGCGGTATAAATCCTGTATACTGTCAGAGAAAAAGAGTAAGATCCATGACCATAAGGGCACCACTAATTACAGTTGCATACAAGACAGACATAAATCATTTTTTGAAGACCAAGAATTATTAAGTATGACAAATGCATTACATCGGAAGTAAGACCAACAGGGGAAAAAAACAAACAAAGACTACAAAATGTCCGCAATTATTTCGCCCTTCACAGTTTTTTTTTTTCCTTTCGCTTTGCAATAAAACAGTGAAACTTCTATCAACAATCAGATCTGGTCAAGGACTAAGCACTGAATTGTATTCAGATTTTTGTAATCATGGACATTTTAACTAACAAAATCAGCACTGGAAAATGCAATATAAGGCTGCTAGCTCGAGGCTGCATATTCTGGCATAACTTTAACTAGGCTGAACAAAGGCTGCTTGGCCGGATTGAGCTAGGCTCAAGGTTTTGGCGGTTGACTTTGGATGAGCTAGGCCAAGCCCAACCCAACATTAAGAACCCATAGATTTAGGCAACAGCTCAAAATGCAGATTATCCTTGATTATAGACTACTTCTGAATGTAGTACCCCACCATTTACACAAGGAATATATTCCTAGAGAAGATCCTTGATAGAAAATTTTCAATCCAATTGGAGAGGCATTATAACAACTTATGAAGTTATCATGCAATTAAGGTTGTTTTAATATTAGTGTTAGAGAGAGAGTAGATCTCCATGGCAAAAAAGTTTCAATCCAATTGGAGGGGCATTGTAACAACTTATGAAGTTACAATGCAATTAAGGGTGTTTTTAATAGAGATAGATAGATAGATTGACAAGTTGGTTGGCTGAATAGTGGCAAAATGGAAGTTGAAATTACCCTTTTAACCTTCACTTTTCTACTTATGTTAGAATGAAAGGTAATGACATTTTTGAAACTCCAAATTGCTGTAAACTATTCTACAATTTTATCCTCCAAACCTGGCGCTTTGCTATACACTTCCTGCTCCTAATAAAAACCCTAACACATTAAACAAAATAAAATGTGATTAACACACTCAAAACCATTTTTTCTTTTTAATTTTATTGGAAACAGAAATGTATTAAATATGTACAAAAAGTACATGAGAAGGATGAGGAGTCCTGTCCACAGCTACAAAAAGCTGAAAAAAAATGACTCTGCAACAAAGAGGAATTGGAAGCAATAAGTGATAATTGTATAGCAAGTTTTTGAGGTAATGGTCGAGAGCTTCATTCATAGCTTTAACGTGGGGTCTATGAAGGATCCTGGGTTGGAGATTTCTCATTTACTATTCGTTGATGATACTTCGTTACTCTATGATGTGAATGGGGAGCAGTTGTCATATTTTGGTTATAAACTTTGCTTTCGGGCTATTTATGGTTAAATGTCAACTTGGAAAAGAGTGAGGTTGTTTCTTAGGGACTGCCAAGAATGTGGCTAACATGGCATCTATGCTTAGGTGCAAATTGGCCTTCTTTATATTACATATATGGGTTTACCAGTGGGGATTCCTTCAAGTCTAGACGTGTTTGAAACCTGGAGGCAGAGCCTAGGTGATTGGTGATTTGTTTCTTGAAAAGGACTAGTTATGAACAGAAATCAGCATTTGTTGACATTGTCATTATGTTAATATGAAAATTGAAACATTAAGTGGCTATACAGCAAAATGAAATAGTTAAATATTAATTATCTTTATGCTTTAAGAATTAATTTTTTTTTATCAAAAGTGAAGAATATTGTATTAATAGTAGTAAAGATACAAGAGAAGGATGAAAAGTCCTTCCCTCAAAATACAGAATCTGATCAAAGTAAGAATACATCCCTCTATAGAATTAAATAAAGATACTTAAATCTAATTACTTTAAGAATTAAAATTTTAATTATTTGAATAATCATGACTAAGTTAGCTACTTAATCTGGGATTTTGTGCAGGTTATAGTTTCTATAAACCTATAACCCATGACATTTCACTTCCACAATAAATGTCATTTAATAACTATCTTAGACTAAATGATCATGCTAATTATTCAAAATGACATAATAGAATTGTCTTGCGATAAAATTACACACTAGTACTATGTGACACTAATCAGACATAGACACTGGATGCTTCATTCACTTAAATATTTTTCAAAAAATACAACACATGCTTCATAAATTTGTTGCACCAGCAATGGTTCTAATCATAAGGTTTCTTTGTATATGGCTGCAAATACTGAATAAGTGAAAAAGCAGAGACTCTTAAACTTCAGTACTAGAAAGGGAATGTGCATATTGGCCTTATTTAGGCTCAAAATTATACAAAACAATTACTTCTTGTAAAGTGCATCAAGAGAATGAGATCATGAAACATTTATGAGCTACTAGTTATATTAATGCAACATGCTCAGCAATAATTAAAAGGTAAAGGATAATTTACTGTTAGACAAAAGCAATGCATACTAAAGGACAAAAAATGTTACTTATAAAAAGCACAAATGAAAAGCATGCAGTGTTAATAAGGACTTATTTTAAATAATTCATAAACTCCATAAATGAAGGACTGCAGTGAACAATGAAGCAATTACAGGACTATGCAAGAAGTAGCAAAATTATTATGTGAAGGATGATGAGATAGTTGCTTAAAAAAATAGTTCCATTAATATTTTCTAAGAGGAATGCGTTGGAGTTTTTACCTTGGAATTGGGATATAATTGCAGATGGAGAGAAGCATATTTCGACAAAGGAGTCATACCCAACCAAAAGGCAGACCAAGTATATAATAGAACAGATAATCACAACTGCAGAAGTGAGAAAAGGGATATTGTCCCACCACTGCCCAAACCTAGTACGCAATCCTGCCTGTAAAACCAGCACCAAAGTAAAAGTATTTATTAGTGTTTTTTGGATAGATAAAGAAAATGTACTGATGATAAAGAAGGTATACATGATGTAAAAAGTATTTATTAGCACTTACAGGTACATGATCTTATCAAAATAGTTCCTTTTTTAAATATGGGAAAACTGTAGATGTTCCAATTGAATTGTACTTGTCCTAACTACATATTCCAGCAGATATATAAGACAAATTTGAAATTGGTGAAGAGTGGGTATTTTATTCTTGAAGGGAAGGAAAAGGGCATTGCTGTGCCAGTCAGAATGAGGAGTTGGATGTGTAGCATTCGCTCCAAAGTAGAAGAATATATATTCCATTGCAGAAGTTCAGGCAAGGCCTAATTCAAATCCCAGTAAGCACAAAGCAATTCAGTCAAACAATGAGGTGCTGACATATTTGATGGCTCCTTCATATGGGAAGGTTTTTAATACTAGTTACTAAGCTTCTGCATCACATTATCCATTTCAATTCATTTTCCCAATCAACTAGGAAAGGAAAAATATCACATTTGCTCAACACAATAAAAAATGCCAGTATGCAGCTCTCCTTGTAACCATATAAATAACACTCAGTGGAAGCTTCATTACAGCACTATCCATTTATCATCCAGTAAAATGATTATCTTAGATCCATATGTATGAACTCCTCAAGAGACAAAACATCAAAACCTTTTTTAATTATCCTGATAAATAGTAATTGAAAGGGATTAGTTTAACAAATCAAATTATTTAAGTTGACATCAGGCTTTCACTCTCCAACTGCAATGCCTTTAATAACAGCTCTAACATCTCCTACGTTTTTCCTAATCACCAGCACATAAGTATTAAACCCAACTCCACTATGCCGCCTTACACTAATCACCAGCAGTTTTATTTTTTCTATCCCCACTAACCAAAATTCTGAGATTCAAATTTTAATTTCTTTCTACCAACATTTTCTCAGCAACCAAACGGAGCTCAATTGAACCAAATAGCAGAAAAACGACCACAGCCAGGTGTAAAAAAACATAACAATTGACTTTATCCATAAACAGCATCGTTTCACCAATACAAAGCACGAATCTTCAAGTCAACGATTCAAATCTCGAACACGCATTTCTATACCGTTCCTAACAACTGAAAGAAACTTAGGGCTTTCTGGCACAGCCGACGATTAATGAACAAAACCACAAAACCACAAAACCTCAAAACCTAATTTCTCCGTTTGTCTGCCTAGAAATTGTCAGCGAAAACCAAAGAAGAAGAAAGAAAGAAAGAAAGAAAACCAAAACAACTTGGAACTTTCAACTCAATCAGTCATGAGAAATTCTAAATGTACTACGCTTTCATTTAATTTTCTTCGCTTTTCCCATCATTTCTCAGCAACCAAACAAGGTACATAGATCAGAGATTACCTCAGAAACAATGTTGGGTCTCATTTCTTTTCTTTTCCGGTAGTTTTTCTTCTCTGTGATTTGATTTCTTGGAAGTAACCACCAACCACTGCTCTATTTATAATTAATTATATTATGTATGATCGGGTGTTCTAGAAATCCCATTCGGAGCCCCACCAAACTGCCGGGTCGGGCAGTCCGCCCTTTAACCCGACTCTCTACCAACCACGCAAACATTAAGGTACATTCCTTTCAATTATTCTATATCCAATGATCCTTGGATTTTCCAATTTTATAGTATGCTGACAAAGTCTGGAATAAATAATAAGGAAGCATCGTGTTTTCGGATAAAAACAAGAGAGAATCATGATTTAGGGTTTGAAAATATTAATATAAATATTGTTTTTATTATTTTTAATAATAAATAATAATTTTTAATAAATAATATATATATATATATATATATTATTTTCTTTATATATGATAAATATTTTTTTTTTATTTTTTTCTTTCAACTTTAGTCCTTTACTTATTGCTGTTATTATTATTATTATTAGAGGTTTTTAGTATTTTCTAGTATAATCATGATATATTTATTATACATATTATCAATTTGACATTTATCATCAAATAAAAATATTTTATTTATTTTTTATTTTTTCTCCTTTTAACACATAAAATTAGAAAAGAAATTACTTCTCATGAAAATAAATTATAAGAATTTATGATTTTTGTTTGTTAACAAATTATAACTTTTATTTATTGATAAGTTACATTATTTTAATATAATTAAAAAATTAAAATAAAAACAATTTGAAAAATAATTAAACAAAATTAACGAGGGAGGGCATAACAAGGTAGGTATGGAAAAATCTCAAACTTAGTGGTTTTGGTTTTTCTTTGGTGCTAATTTTTGGTTTAAAATTAGGCACATATGGAAAATTCTCGAACTTTTTAGTTTTGGTTTTTCTTTGGTGTCAATATTTGGTTTAAAATTAGCGAATCAATTGAACACTCAAATTAATAGCATCATTATATGATCCCCTTAAAATCAAAGTGGATTTATATTATAAAAAGAAAATTGTGAGTATAGCTGTTTGGTCATCTTCTTAAGGAAGTAATTGGTTTTACTCAAAAATTAGTATGAATAAATGCTTATCAATTTAATTAATGATTATGAACTAAAGTATGACGCACATTTTGGGTGAGAAATCCTTTGATTTACGAGCTCCATTTTCGGTGAGATTTCCTTGATTTATGAGCTCCATTTCGATGAGAAATCCCTCTACCTATTTCCAATGAGAAATTCGTCCATTTTTCCTATGATAAATCCTTTTATTTCTAGTGAGAGATCCCTCTATTTGTATATCATGTTCTTATGAGAAATTCATCTTTCATTCCTACGACACTTAAGCTTTATGAGGAATGAGAGATGTTGAACCTAGAAGGAGGTATTGAAGACCCATTTCCAATTGCAAAGAAAGAAGTGTTCAAGACCTGGATTTAAGACGAACTTGGAAGAAGAAAAAAAAGAAGACTCGAAGTGATAACGAATGAGGCAAAAGAAGAAAAAGAGTCGGAGTTAACATTCCAACGAAGCAGGAAGAAAAAGAAGACTAAAAAAGTGTATAATTTTTTGTAAATCCAAAGATGGTTGTGTCATAGTTATTTGAGTAGTTCTACCTTAACAAAAAAAATGTGAGTATTGTTGATGTTTTTTTTTTTAAAAAAAACGTCTCCATTGTAACATATATATTTTGTGTTTTTTTGTTAGAAATTGATGAAAAAAAATCAATATTTTGTTTATGAATTTATCACATTAATGAAAAGTAATGTATTTATATTCTTAATTGAGCATTGAAAATGATGTAATGGAGGGGTTCATAATTTTGCCACCAATGAAAATGTAGAGAGATTTGGAGTGGTAATTATATTTGTATTTTATTTGATATTTGTTTGTAAGATAATAATAGAAATTTTTTTAAATGTGAAGTAAATTTTGTGGGGAATTTGGGAGGTAATTTTGTTTGTATTTTATTTGGTATTTGTTTATTTGTAAGATAAGAATGCAATATTTATTGAAATATGAGATAAATTTTGTTAAGATAGTGTGGTGGTGGAAGTATTTTTCATTTATTATGTATTAATTTGATTTTATTTTTTCCTGTAGTCATCTTAATTGTTGTCATTTATGCGGTGAACCAATATGAAAGAAATAATGATAATAAGTTATTATATTTATTTTTAAAAAATGTTGAAGCCTCTAATATATTTAGTATAGAAAGAATAAAAATAAAAATGAAAGTTATTTTATAATATTTGAAATCATATTATAAAATTGACTTAAATTATTTGATTTAAGTTTTAGGAGCAAATGTGATGGTGTTGAACTTCCTAAAAATCCAAAAAGACCTATCAGAGCTTGGATACATTATTAGTAAGACAAAATACAAATATGTAGAATACTCAATTTACTTTTTGTGTTGTTGTTATAGTTATATTTGTTTGAAATTGTTGTGTAGTATTTTTTTGAAAACTTGTTCTTAGTTGTTATTTGAATTGACTTTTGGAAAGTTATAAGTGAGAAAATAAAGGCTATGCTTAAATGAGAAAAACACCCAAGAGCGTGAGTGAATTGGGTTTTTCAATTTTTTTTTACACAACAAATTCAAGCATAATATAATAAAAAAAATAAAAAGATAGAGTTAGAGAATTCAAACTCGAATTTTATAGTGGTTCGACACTTTCTTGCCTACGTCCACTCTCCTCAATCTCCTAACCGAGTGAGGGTTCCACTAGCTTGAAGCTTCAACCAAACTTCCAATCCTTTACACTTGGATTTTGGCTCCAATGGGCTCTTACCCAATCTCTTCAAGATTCAAACATTTTGAAGGCTTTAACACTCAAGTTTTACAAGAATGAATCCCTCAACCTAGCTCAAAGCTAGGATGACTCACAAGGGTGCACTAAAGAATATGCAAGTGAGGATTTAATGTACTAAGAAAGAAATGAGAGCTTTTAAGGCAAGAACAGGTGGGTAGACAATTGATTGCAATTGTTCTATATATCATAAATGAAGAGGAGCTCTCAATTTATAGGTTTCTAAGTTCAGAAGCCTAGAAAGCAAAAAAGCAGCCTCAACTGGTCGAGCTGGGGTCGACCGGTTCACTAGCCATTGGAGCATTTAATTATTTGGCAGGTTACCATTGCCTTGACCGGATCTCGATCGGAGGTTGACCGGGAAGGAGGGAACCTCAACCAGGAAGGGAAGGTTATTGGAAGAGAGAGAGTGTTTTTGACACTCCTTGATCGGACCTCGACCGGACAAGGGCAACCGGTCGACCTTTTTCACTTCTTTTCTTTTCTAACACTTAGGCAAGGTCTTTAAGTAAATTAATATGCTAATTTTGAAACGTTTTGCCTAAGGTACATTTGATAAAACTCGGGTTTTAATGAAATTGCAACTTTAAAGAACAAACCGAGTTTTCCAAAGATGCATAAAAAGATATGTAAACCCTAAGTGCACCCATGCATTCATCTTACATTTGTTTCCTATGATTAAAAGTCTTCCGAAAGTCTCGATCTTGTATCCATTTGGTCATTTGATGAATTTTCAAATTTATACTTGAGATTTTTTACCATTCAAACCAATTAGTCACTTAACCATGGTTTGTTATCATCAAAACCTAATTAGGAGAACCCTTGGGCTAACAATAAGCATGGTTTGAAATTTTAGACTTTTTTGATGAAATATTGCCGATATATATTTTGGTTATCGTAGCAGTCCGATATGATATTCCACACTGATTATCGATCGACTAATTTTTCATCGATTTTTCAAAAATTTCACCAATATATGGGCATTTATCGAGAAATTTCCTGATATTTTCGGTGATCAACTCGGTCAGTTGCTTGCCCCTTCAAATTTCAAATATAAAATTATTTACGTTTTTCAAGCCTTGTTACCATTGGGCCAAGTTCACACTTATTAATATATGTTCACAATAAATTTGTTAAAGCTCATTATTTAAAAAATAATAAATAATTATAATTATTTTACTTTAAATTTTAATTAATTAATTAATTAATGTATAAAAACCATTATTATTGTTAGAAAAATGAGAATTTATCAGATTATGGGAACTTGTGGATGATCATCCATATTGATGTATATCTCTTTATGACTCCCTATTAAAGAGAAATACCTCTAATGAAAATCTATTCTATTCTCTTCCTACATTCTAATTTCTCTTTCTTGTTTTCTTCTCCTTCCACTTTATAATTTTACAACACATTATCAGTACGACTAGTCTCTACAAAAAAATAAAAAGATTTTTCTCTATTCAGAGAAATAGAAATACGTTCTCCTTTTTAGAGAAATAGAAAGACTCTTCTCTCTTCTTTATCACAAAAAGGTATGTGATAAACTTATATCATGATTTTCTATTTTATTACCCTTTGATCTCTATTTTCATTTATTTTATTTGAATACATAAATATGTATAATCCCTATAACCAGAAGTTATGGGGTAAATTATAAATTATGGGGTAAATTCATAACCAGAAGTTATGTATATGATCCCTAATTATTTATTTTTAATTATACGATATAACTAGATGTTATACCAAACAATATTATATATCCAGAAGCTATAAAATAAATAAATAAATAAATGTTCATAGCCTGAAGCTATGTACAAATTTACATAATGAAAGTTCACAGCCCGAGTTGTGCACAAATTTACATAAAATAATTCATAGCTTAAAGCTATATATTACTTTGCACATTTTGTTATGATAAAATAATCATAGCCCAAAGCTATGAAAATTTAATATATATATATATATATATATATATATATATTTTTTTTTTTAAATTTTAATTCTTATTTCATATTTATACATTTTTACCATATTTATAATTGATAAATTTTAGGTCATTATATTTTTAGATATTGTTTACTTGAAATATTGTTAAAGCATTTTATTAATAGTTTATTATAATAATTGAAATATTTCTCTGATCAATATTACATATAGCTTTCAGGTAATGTCAAACCCTACAAAGCTTGAATTTGTTGCCCTCGATATTTTGGGCAATAACTACTTATCTTAGGTTTTGGATGCTGAAATTCATTTAGATGCGATGAATCTTAGAAATACCATTAAAGAAGGAAATGACGCATCCCTGCAGGATCGTGCCAGAACTTTGATATTCCTTCGCCATCACATTGATGAAGGATTAAAAGGTGAATACCTTACTGTTAAAGATCCTTTTATCCTTTGGAATAATCTAAGGGAACGATATGACCACCAAAAGATCGTAATCCTTCCAAAGGCACGCTATGATTGGATGCACTTGAGATTACAAGATTTCAAGTTTGTTAGTGACTACAACTCAACCCTATTCAAAATTAGCTCACAATTAAAATTATGTGGAGAAAAGGTCACTAAAGAAGATATGCTTGAAAAAACATTCACGACTTTTCAGTAGCAATATTGAGAACGTCGTTTCACTAGATATTCAGAATTGATCTCATGTCTTCTTGTGGCTGAACAAAATAATGAGGTATTATTAAAAAACCATCAATCTTGTCTTACTGGGTGTATGTCATTGCCTGAAGCCAATGCCACATCTGTTCAAACCCTTGGACATGGACAAGGACGAGGATATGGACAAGGTCGAGGACGTGGTCACGGTTGAGGTCATGGTAAACATAATTCTTCTCATCGTAGTGGTTTTCAAAGTAAAAAGAACAACTCAAACCACCAGAAGTGGAAGAATTCAAAGGCACAACCTGAAAAGGGGATAAAACCACAAAGTAAACATGCTCGTGAGAATAAGTGTCATAGATGTGGCATGAAAGGACATTGGTCATGTACTTGTCGTACTCCAAAACATTTTGTTGACCATTATCAAGCCTCAATAAAAACAAAAGGAAAGGAAATTGAAACGAACTTCATTGATAGTGATGACCCAGTAGATCTAACCCATTTAGATGTTTCAGATTTCTTTGAGAATCCTAATGAGAAAATTAACCATCTAATTGGTGACGGAAATGTTTGTTATGATTAAATGTTATGTTCTTATTTAGTTATTTGCCAATAGGTTTATTTTGTTATCATCTTTAAACACAATGTTTATTATTCATCTTTTATAGTTTATTTCACGTTTTATTATTTCTTATCTAAATTCTTCTCTTTATTTATACTTGAAGATACATGGATCTTTCTCATACCTTGGTACATTATACGACATCCAATGTAGATGCATGTCTTGCAGATTGTGCCACAACACACACAATCTTTCATGATAAAAAATATTTTCCAACATATTGTTGATTAAGTCTAATGTTAATACAATATCAAGTCCTGTAAACTTGATTCAAGGCTTTGGAAGAGCAACTATTATTTTACCTAGAGAAACTAAAATTCACATTAAAGATGCCCTTTATTATGCTAAATCTAAGCGAAATCTTCTTAGTTTCAAGGATATTCGCTGAAATGGATATCACATTGAAATTATGAATGATGATAGTAATGAATACCTTCTCATTACTTCAATTATTTATGGGGAAAAACACATCTTGGAAAAGCTTTTTTTCTTATTCTTGTGGGTTATATCAACCATTCATTAGACCCATTGAGTCATATGTTGTCATGAACCAGAAGTTTTGTGACTTCAAAACTTTTATGATATGGCATGAACATCTTGGTCATCCAGGATTATCCATGATGCGTCATATCATCAACAATTCTTTAGGGCATCCCTTGAAGAACCAAAAGATTCTGATGCCCAATGATTACAATTGTGTTGCTTGCTCACAAGGCAAATTAATTATTAAACCATCATTTACCAAGGTTGAATATGAATCACTAGCCTTTCTAGAAAGTATTCAAGGTGATATTTGTGGACCTATTCATCCACCTAGGACCTTTTCGTTTATTTATGGTTTTAATTGATGCATCAATTCGTTGGTCTCATGTTTGTCTTCTTTCAACTAGAAATATTGCCTTTGTTAGGTTACTTACTCAAATAATTAGACTCAAGGCACAATTCCCTAATCATCTTATTAAGAAAATTTGTCTTGATAATGTTGGCGAATTTTCCTCTCAAACATTTCTTGATTATTGTATGTCGGTTGGAATTGATGTTGAATATCCTGTTGCTCATACCCATACTTAGAATGGATTAGTTGAATCTCTAATTAAGCGTTTGTAACTGATTGCAAGACCATTACTCTTGAGAACAAAATTGCCCTTGTCTGCTTGGAGACATACTATTTTTCATGCTGCCACTTTAATTCGAATTTGCTTTACAGTTAATCATGATTGCTCACCTTTACAACTTGCTTTAGGCTTCCAACCAATGTTTCACATTTGCATATTTTTAGTTGTGCTGTTTATGTTCCCATAGCTCCACCTTAACGTTCCAAGTTAGGACCTCAACGTCAACTTGGTATATATGTTGGTTTTAATTCTCCCTCCATTATCCGTTATCTTGAACCAGTCACAAGTGATGTTTTTACTGCTCGCTTTGCAGATTGTCATTTTGATGAAAATGTTTTCCCACCATTAGAGGGAGACAAGTCAAAAGAATGTCAAGACATTACATGGTATGTACCCTCCTCATCTCATCTTGATCCTTGCACAAGATAATGTGAGTTAGAAGTTCAAAGGATTATTCATTTGCAAGGACTTTCAAATCAATTATCTGATGCTTTCATAGATATAAAGAAAGTAACAAAGTCACACGTGCCAACTGTGAATGCCCTAACACATATTGATGTCCCTGAAGGACAATTGGAGAATACCATAGCAAATGAATCTAAGACACGCCTAAAGCATGGTAGACCTATTGGCTCAAAGGATTTAATTCCTAGAAAAAGAAAAGGAACAACATATGAAAAACTTAGTACTCATGAAGAGTTCACAAATATGAAAGGGTCAAATGATGAAACCCAACTTAACAAACAGTTAGCTCCTGAAGAGACATAAATTGATCAAATACCGATATCTAGAACTGAAAAGATCTCAATGAGTCACACAAGAGAAACAAAGGACCGTAGTGACATTATCATAGATAATATATTCGCATTCCAAGTGGCTATGGACATCATAAGAAATGATGAATATCAAGAACTACAAACTGTGAATGAATGTCAAAAAATGAATGATTAGCCAAAACGGAAAGAAGCAATCCAAATATAGCTAAACTCGTTAACAAAATGAGAGGTATTTGGACCTATAGTTCAAACACCTGGAACATAAAGCCTGTTGGATATAAATGCGTCTTTGTGAAAAAATGAAATGAGAATGATGAAATCATAAGATATAAAACACGACTTGTTGCTTAAGGTTTCTCTCAAAGACTTGGTATAGACTATGAGGAAACTTATTCCCTTATCATGGATGCAATCACACTTCGATACTTGATAAGTTTAAGTCTCTAAAGGACTAGATATGCGTCTTATGGATGTTGTTACAACCTATTTATATGGGTCTATAGATATTGACATATATATGAAAATCCCTGAATGATTCAAATTGCCTGAAACAACTAATCCAAAACCTCGAAACATGTACTCAATCAAACTACAAAGATCTTTGTACGAATTAAAGTAATCCGGACGTATGTGGTATAATTGTTTAAGTGAGCATTTGTTAAAAGAAGGATACATGAATAATTCAATTTGCCCATGTATTTTTATCAAGAAATCAAAATTTGGGCTTACAATAATTGCAATGTATGTGGATGATTTAAACCTTATAGGAACTCCTGAAGAGCTCACAAAAGCAGCCAATTATTTAAAGAAAGAATTTGAAATGAAAGACTTAGGGAAAAACAAGATATTGCCTCGGCTTGCAAATCAAGCATTGTTCAAATGACATTTTAGTCCATCAATCGACATATACAGAGAAAGTATTAAAATGATTTTATATGGATAAATCACATCTAGTCAATTCCCTTATGGTTGTTCGTTCACTTGAAGTGAACAAATACCCATTTCGTCCTAAATAAGAAAATGAAGAATTGCTTGGTTCAGAAGTACCATATCTCAATGCAATCGGTGCACTAATGTATCTTGCAAATTGTACTAGACCAGACATAACATTCTCTGTCAACTTACTAGCAAGATACAATTTTGCCCAACTAAAAGGCATTGCAATGGGATTAAACATATATTGCAATACCTTCGTGGAACAAGTGACATGGGTTTATATTATTCAAAAGAATCAAAATCACAATTGATTAGGTATGTAGATGCAAGATATCTTTCATATTCTCATAAAGCTCGATCTCAAATGGGATATGTCTTTATTTATGGTGGAACGACAATATATTGGAGATTAGTCAAGCAAACAATGATAGCCACATCTTCAAATCATTCAAAAATTCTTGCAATTCATGAAGCAAGTCGTGAATGTGTATGACTAAGGTCAATGATCCAACACATACAAGAAACATGTGGACTACCTTCCATCAGAGGCAATGCAACCGTGTTACATGAAGATAATGTTGCTTGTATTCTACAAATTAAAGGAGGATTCATAAAATGTGACTGAACTAAGCATATCTCTCCTAAATTCTTCTATACTCATGAGCTCCAAAAGAAAGGTGAGATTGATGTTCAACAAATTTGGTCATGTAATAATCTAGCAAATCTTTTCACAAAGACGTTACCTTCGACCACATTGAAAAAGTTAAGGTATGACATTGGAATGCGAAGATTGAGAGATCTACCATTTGAAATGTTGAAGATATCATAATCATGTTTACATGAGGGGGAGAATGCTAATATGGATATATTGCACTCTTTTTTCCTTCGTCCAGGTTTTGTCCTACTAGGTTTTACTGGCAAGGTTTTTAATGAGGTAGTTACCATATTCTTATGATCATCCAAGGGGGAGTGTTAGAAAATATGAGAATTTATCGGATTATAGGAACTTGTGGATGATCATCCATATTGATGTATATCTCTTTATGACTCCTTATAAAAGGAAGATACCTCTAATGAAAATCTATTATATTCTCTTCTTACATTCTAATTTCTCTTTCTTGTTTTCTTCTCACTTCACTTTATAATTTTACAACAATTATGATTTTCTTAACAAACATTTTTTTAATATCATTTATATGATAATTAAATATAAAAAATATAAATATTAAAAATTATATATGCATCATCATTTATTTTATATTATTGAATGCATTTGAATTAAATAAATTATAATTTTAATATTAAATGTATCATCATTTATCTAATTAATCCTATTTTAAAAAAGTACTATCACTTTAATTTTAAATTTTTTATATTTATCCTTTTAATTTTGAATGTTTTTAGTTTAAAATATTAAAAAATTAAAAAAAAATTTATTAAAAAAATACTAAAATAAAAATAAAAATAAAAATAAAAATGTAGTTCTAATATTTTATAAATTAAAATTAATTTGATTAGATAAATAATAAATTATTAACATTGATTTATCCTTACTTATTGATATTTTTCAATTACATTTAAAAAATAACTTTAACATGTGTATTTTTATTTATTTTATCATTTTTCGGAGTTTTTCTAAATATTTTCATGAATTTTGAATAATGTTCATCTTACAAATATTTTTGTCAAAATACCGTAAAATCTAAGTACTGTTATATCCGTGTTTACCAATATTTCAAGGTTATAAGTAGTTTTTTTTTATGCCCAATTAAATTTTTTGCTATTTGTATCACTTACTTATAATTTATATAATGTTTGACTTATGTGCATCACATGTATACCCTCTTTATTCTCCTCTTATTGGGGAAATTTTGTATCATAGAGTTAAACATCTTTTATAAATTTTGGTGTTGAAATATATGATTTAAACTATGCACATGGATTTAGTGCAATCGAATTTTTCAAAAGTTACTTGTAGCATTTAGCTTGAGTGTTAGAACTAATTTCCAAAAGGAAAATTGTTATCTTGAGCTTTCCAAGGCCACTTAGTAATGTCAATTTGGGAATATAATGTTTGATAGAACTTACAGCATTTTACATATATTTCTACTTTATATCCAACAGGTAACTTATCTATTAAGTCATCCAATCTTGCATGAAAGAATACGAGGCCTAGGCTCCTTGAAATATCAAGAATAACAATTTTGAGCATGCTCTGTTTCTTGAGATCCCCTTGCTTTTGAAAAACTCCAACCATTATTTCGTTAACCATCTGGAAATTCTGGGATGATGGTAGAAATGCATTTGGCTTCAAATAGTTTCTGTAAACCGGCTGGATATCCCTCGTACCCTTAGACCTCTTCCACGGCTGACGACTATTCCTGGAATCATCTCTGACTTGGATGGATGTAGCAGTAATAATGGGAATTCAGGATTCGGGAATGCAGCATGGAAATGTGATCCGTCACAGGTTTCTAGAGATATGGAGCTCAGACTAATGGTCCCCATGGTGGGAAAGTTGGCTATGATGTTGAATTGGTACAGTCCATTGTGAATAGGCATGTGTTGCATGAAAAGAGTTGCCATGGTTTGGATATTGCTGAGAAGAATGAGAAGGGAGCCAGTAATCTTACACTGGGTCATGGACTTTTGTTAAAAAGTTGGTAAACTGAAGGATGGCAATGGGAAGTCCAAAGGGCTTGGTTTTATGAACTTTGAGACACCAGACGAGGCAAAGAAGGCTATGGAGGCCCTCGATGGTGCAATGCTAGGATCAAAGAAGTTGTTTGTTGGAAGGGCTCAGGAAAAAGCTGAAAGCAGGGGCTTCTAACACATGAAAAGAAGATTGGAACAAGGTATGAGGAATTGTACAAAGAAGCTCAGGTATAGATGAATGAGGAGCTTTCTGGGTGGAAGCTTGTTGTGGGACATGTGTTTAGAGAACCAGTTTTCTTGAAGCTACTCTGCGTAATGATTGGTGATGAGGTTCAGATTACAGGCCTAGCACTTGTCACTTTTGTTTTTGCTGCCCCAGGATTCATTTCACCAGCCTCCCGAGGAATGCTACTCACAGGGATGATAATTCTTTATCTTTTCCCAGGGAATTTTAGCTGGTATGTTGGCGTACGTCTATGGAGAACTATCAAAGGAACTTCAGAAGGATGGAGCAAAAGTACCAGTGCTCTTCCCATTTCCTTGTATTTTATATTCTTGTCTCTCTAGTTCTGCATTTATGTGCCACTAACACCCTTGGGAGGATTCTTGGGAACGCAATCTGAGCCTATTCAACACCCTGTAAGAACTATCCAGATCCCTAGGGAAATCCCTGCACATCTCAGGAAGCAAGCCACAGAGACTATAGACCAGGTCCCAAACCAGTAGCAGGCTGTTCTCGGGCAGTTTTTCTGGTGGTGGTTATGGTGGTTCCAGAACAATGCCTTTCATTATAGTGAACCAGTCTAAAGGTTATGGATTTGAGTACTCAGAAGAGGAGCCTGAGGAGGGATGTTGATATTGAGAATCAATATTACAATTCTAAAGGTTTGGTTGAGATTGATCCAGAAGGTGCATTTGCTGGTTTTGTCGAAGTAGTTCACATGGAACCAGAGAATGCGGAGTGGGAATAGGGAAGGTCAAAGGATGATGTTGAATGTCTTGCTGCAAGATTAAAGTATGTCAATATGGCAGAGAATGAAGAGTGGGAATAGGGAAGGTCAAAGGATGATGTTGAATGTCTTGCTGCAAGATTAAAGAAGCTCAGTATGGGAGAGAATGCAGAGTGGGAATAGGGAAGGTCAAGGGATGATGTTGAATGCGATGCTACAAGATTAAAGAAGATCAATGTGGCAGACACAATTTAGTGCATGGAAGTAAGCATTGTACCACCATATGTAGAAGTGCTATCATTCGTCATTTTTACCATGCCCGATGTACGTTATCTGGATGGTGACTGGTTCTGGAAAATTGTTATTCTCACTTTTCACTCCATCACCCAGAATATCTTGATGGTTTCTTCTTAGGAGCATGATTTTTTTTTTTTTTTTCTGGCATGAAAAGCTTGAACCGGAATTGCTTTTGGACCTGAAGCTATTGAGCAGAACTCTAGGCTCTCTCTTGGCAGATTTTCAAAATGATAGGCTACTTGTGTCTTTAATGCTGATGGCGTGACCAGTCTTGGGTTGGGTTTCCTTATCTTGTGGAGGAAGACCCATATATGTCAAATCCAATAAAGCACATATGATAGTGCAGTCAATGATTTTGAGAGAAAAAAGAAAGAACAATAAAAGAGAAAGAAGAAGAAATTGAAGAGTGTGAATGAGTCATTTTCATCCAAGAAATAGATCTCAATGATCTGTGGTTTGTTTAGGCTGAAACTTGGTAAGTTGGTTCATCACTTGTAGCTCTTTATTTTGGATAGTGGGATCGTTGATCAAAGTTGTCTATTTCATTCTATAGTCACCTAAATAGAATTAGTCGGAAATAGAATCATTTGGAAGCAATTTTGATCAATCTTCTTGATCTCTATTTTGAACCGTTGGATCATGTTGAAATTTGGATAGTAGTCTTGATTTTGGTTGATTAGATCATTGATTGGAAAAGTCAACTATAAGTTATGATCATCTGAACAAAGTAGGACAGAAAAGAGAGGAGAGCATCTTGATTTTGTGCAATCTTCATCAAAAAGAGATATCTCTTTGATCCTTGGTTTGATTGAGGTGAGATTTTAACAGAAGGTTTAGCACTCGTGGTTCTTCAATTTGAATGAACAGAACACCGAATTGGTGATCTCTTTCTTTCATCGTTTTTTTTTCTTGATGATTGTCGCTGTTGATGGTTCCCGATTAATGTTGGGATAGATTGTGTACTCTGACTTTGGTTCATAGTTAAACCTTTTTTAGTAGACTCCAATCCCATGGTTTTTACTTCTCACATTGAGGAGATTTTCTACGATAAAAAATGTTGGTGCATGTGTACCATTGATTTTAGTTGATAAATATTGTTGTGATATTGTGTTGAATTTTCTCGCAACAACTAGGATCATGTGCACAATGATTGGAATCCATCATCTTTAAAGAAACCTTCACCATCTGTTTCAAATGATCTGAGGTAGAACTTTTGCAAATCTAAAAACGTCTCAGGAAGTATGGTCAGGTTAAATCCATGAAGATTTGACCTTTATAATATAACTAAGTTATAGTCCATATAGATAGGTTATGGGAACAGTGATACCCTAGCATATTTGACTAATTTTAATCACATGTTCAAGGAGTTGCCATCTGAACCAGAATTGCTTTATCTTGAGAGCAATGGTGACATTGACTTCCTCTTGAGTGTAAGTGTAAGAGAAGATGTTTACAACAACATGATCATGATGTTCACAAACTTGTGATTGTCACACAAAATATAGGATTAGGGAAGCATTCATTCGAGTTTTGGGTCAAAATGACCCGTTTATTAAAAGAAAAAAAAAAGGATCTAACCACTTTATGAAACTTATGTTCAAATTGGTCTCTTTGGTGCCACGTAGGAGCCATGTCATATATATATATATTTCATAATTTTAGTTAAAGTCTCAATTGACAACTGAGACTTCATTTTTGAACTGAAACCGCAGTTGTTAACTGAGACTTCATTTTTGAACTAAAACCTCAATTGGCAACTAAGGCTTCATTTTTGAAATAAAGCCGTAGTTGCCAATTGAGACTTTAGTTTTTGAACTGAACCTATAGTTGGCAACTGAGACTTCATTTTTAAACTGAAGCCTCAATTGGTAACTGATGTTTTATTTTTGAACTAAAGTTGCAATTGTCAATTGAGGCTTTAGTTATTTTTTTTTTTAAATTTAAAATTTAATTAAAAAATATTAAATTACAAGTTATTATTGAAATTAAAAAATATATATACTTTAATAATAAATTATTTATATTTAAACTTAAAAATCTAGTATTACTTCAACAAACATAAATTGATAAATAGAAGATATTATAAATAAATATTTTATTTATTAATAAATTAATAATCCTAAAATATTAAATTTATATAACATATAAATAATATATAAAATTGTATAATTTTTTTAATTTAAGATATTTAATTTTTTGTTTTTTAAGATATTAATTTATTAAATAATAGTATACTCTTAAGCTGCAATTGCCATATATAGATTTTTTGACAAAATTAGTTAATGAAATTAATTAGAAAAAGTCTACTACAAAATGTAATTTTTAGTAGTTTAATAAAAGTTACAAAAAATACACAGTAAACATTTATATAGTGAAAAAAAAACATATATAATCTCACATGCCTCCATAAGGAGAGAACCTATGTGTAACTGGTATTCTCTTCCTTTTTGGTTGCTCTTATCTAATTGTAGCAGGTATTGCATGTGACACATGAGGAACATTTGTTTGTGATGGAGCTGGAGTTGGAAATAGAGGTAGTGGTGGAGGTAGCAATCTAGGTCGACGTAGGGCCTGTCTACCCCTCGGAATGGTTGGGGTAAATCTAGTTTAGTAGATGTGTCAATCTTCATAGGCATAAAGACAAATATAGATGGCTCTGGTGATGGTAGAACTGATGTCCTAAACTCAGGTCCTAGTGGAGTAGCTAAGGAATCATCTAGGAATGAAAGAGGATCGACATATGGGGTAGTAGGCACTGAAAGTGGGTTTGAAGAGGTAGGTGACTATACTGATAGTGGGTCTGAATAGGTAGGGGCCTGCACTAATGGTGGGTTTGAAGAGGTAAGGGGTTGTAATGAAGCTAGGTCTAAAAAGGTAGGGGGTTGTATTGATGGTGGGTCTGAAGAGGTAGGGGTTGTGCTGATGGTGGGTCTGAAGAGGTAGGGGTTGTGCTGATGGTGGGTCTGAAGAAGTAAGAGGTTGAACTGAAGGTAGGTCTAAAGAAATAGGGGTTGTATTGATGGTGGGTTTTGATTACTACTCAAAAAGTGCTATTTGATAGCTTATAATTAACTCTTTTAAACACTTTTGAGTAGTAGTTATTGCCTTTTAACCCAATTAACATGTTAAGGACCCTTTCAATGAATTCTAATCAAAATGTGTAAGTTTTGGTGTTTTTGTTAGTATTTTGATCACCAAAGCATTATGAGATTGAGGAGAGTTTTATGGAATCCTTGGAAAGAAATGGGAGGCTTAGAGGCATGAAAAATCAAAGCTTTGAAGCACTTTTGCCATAGCAAAGTGGAAATGAAAGGAGGGGAAGCAAAGAGAATCCAGCCATGAAGCATACTTGATGACAGTCACTGCAGCTACTTTTGGAGCACTTCCCGAAGTCCATTTTCTACATGCTATATATCATTTCAAAGCTCAGGAAGTCAAGAATCCAATGCTTCAAACCGTGTACAATTTGGAGCTAAAATGAGGAAGTTACAGCCTTCGGAAGACAACTGCTCCAAGCTGAAGGAAGGCTTCAGAAAAGTGCTGCGGAATCAACCTTTTGTTGCGGAATGGTTTCGCAGCCTTTTTGCACAGTGCCATGGATTTCCCCTGAAGCTTCACGCCGCGATGGAAGCCAAACACCACAAGATGGAAGTCCACTTTGCAAAGGTGTTGAATCAGTTGGTAGCTGCAAAGAAATTTCGCAGCTCTTCTTGTGCACCTACGAAATTTCGCAGACCTCACCTTTCACCTGCGAAGTGGTCCTGAGTGCTTCCCAATATTTGTAACCGACACTTGGAGATATTTTTCATTAGATTTTTGTTGCCTAAATGCCCAAATTCTCCTTGTAAGTCACCAATGATAGATTTCCTTAGCTTTTAAGTTAGGAATTTGGCTAAAATATCCATGTAATAGCTGTAAATGGGATTTTGGTATAAAGGGAGCCCGAGGAGCCTGTTCTGAGGGAGAGAGGGTGAGGGTGTTAGAGTGATGACCCTTTTGTAAAGTTTCAAAGAAAGAAATACAAAGAGCTTTAGCTCTTTTCTACCTTACCTTCTCTCTTTGATTGTGTTTTTACTTATGTTACTAAGTTATGCACTCTCTGAGGAGCTTTCCCCAGAGAATGAGTAGCTAAACCTTTTAGTTCCTTGGAGTTAAGGTTGCCGGGAAAGGTTCCAAGTGCATCAATCAGAAGCTTTGTGGTTTCAGCTATTAATAAAGAGTAAGTGTGTCCCGTGAATGGTTTCTAATGTTTTTAGTTAACTTAAAACACCTTGGAGTCACCTGGGCCAACACTTGGTAAGGCAAGTGATCTCTAACCATGGAGATGCACTAGTTTACCCCTTGCGAGCCTCTGGTAGGTGACTTGAAGGTAGGATTTTCTAGAATAGCCAACACTTGGTAAGCTTTTGGACTCTTAGGAGACATCCATTAGTTACCTCTTGCGAGCTTTTGACGGGTAATCCAAGGTTAAAGATCACCTTGAATGGCAAGTGCTAGGTGAGAGGTATGAGCCATTGCAAGATGCATCAGTGAGAGGGATTTAGTGTTTGAACCCATTAATGGGAAGCATTTGTGCAGCACCGGTTGGAGAAGGAACTATATGTTAATTATTTAATGCGAGGAAAATAAACAAGTGACCGGAACTCTCATTTTTGTATGAGGAATCTGAGCCTAGTGATCTGAAACTCCAAGAAACACTTTTCTTTATAAGTAAAATCAGTTACTACTATTTTTGGTTAGTTTAAAACCAAACCTTTTTCATTCAAACATCTTTATGCTTTCTTTTAAAGCTAACCTTGAAATGAAAAGGCACCAATTTAGCTTTGAATTAATATCATTTGTGAAGTGAAAACCCATCCCAGTGAACGATCCTAGAGCCACTATGCTATAGTAGCTTTGTCTTTGCTACCCTAGTATATGGTGTAATAGGTTATAAATTTTGTTGATTAATCCCTCAATCAAGGAGCACCAGTTGGACACGAATCAGCTGAGACACCAATTAGGCATGAATCAGGTTTGAAGAGGTAGGGGGCTGCACTGATGGTAGGTTTGAAGATATGGGTGACTGTACTAATCATGAGGATAAAAAGGTAAGGGGCTGTAATGATGCTGACACTGATGAGGTGATGGGTTGACAACTAATATATCTACTTCTCTCTCGAGATGTCGATCGACCTCAAACAAGTGGCAGTCGAGCAACTGTCGAGTGAGCTGGTGACTTACCTCTTCCATGCTCTACATGTGGGATACGATAATCCTCCCAAATAATGCACACAATATTAGAGGCCTTACGAATAATATCAACAATAACAGTGCGACAAGCATCACTATCAGAGTCCTCCAATGCATGACCTCCTCGAGATATGATTGATGTCATAGTCTCAATTTGTCACATAAAAATGATATATACTTATTGTTGGAATAAATACTATACACAATATGTACATAATATTAAAGTGATACAAACCAATAAGTGGGCAGATAAGGAAGTAGCTTGGTACCGCATAGGTCCAAAATCATCCATAGATGTAATAAAGCAACGTGTAATATGACAATACCATGCCATGTACAAAGCATGGTAGTCCATATGAGGCTCTATAGGCTCCGTAGTGACAATATGGTTCCCCTCTAGCCTCCCATAATGCCATGTAGCACTCATGATACAACCTCCAATCAAATTGAGGTCGACCACGTCGATTGATGGAGTGAAGATCAAAATCTATATAGGATGTCGAAGGAATACCCTGTATGAGTCCAAATTGTCGCAACACAAGCTTAGGACGATGCCATTCAACAATATAAAAAAAAAAGTGGTGACATTGTCCGCCAAATATCCTGATTAGCTAAACAAATGTCTGTAAGCAATACTAGTATATCATCTATGTAAGGCTGCCATAATACTTGATATATTCAAATCTTAATATGTATTTAATAAAGTTTAAATTATAATATTAATATTAATAATCTTGTTAAAGAATACTAATATTTAGCTTAAACCTGATTAGATTGTTGTCTATCAAACTCATATCTGTATATGACCAACACATGATGAGGAGTGTCTATATGAGATAAGGGAACTCTCCACCTACTCCCTAGTGCATCTGGCGAGAATATCTCATCTATAGGCACTGGTGCATGGGACAGTGATCTACTAGGACGACCCACATGTAATCGCTCCCATGCCCATAACTTAAAATGAAACAAAATTATGTTTAAATGCACATAATTATAACAAAATTACATAATTAATAAGACTTGTAGTTATACCTACAATAACTCTAATGGTCCTGCAATAGTTTCTGCACTATTTAAGCTAGCTCGACATAACTCTCGATAAAGATGTGCTAGTGTTGCACTCCCCCAATTATATTGTGCAATCTCATCAAAATCTCTTAACATGGGTAGAATTGCTAATTGGAGGTAGGTTCCCTTCTTATCTAGAAATAATGAACCACTAACTAACAATAAAAGATATGCTCTAGCATGGCGCTGTAACGTGACCTCATCTAAAACCTTTAGTGGTAAGTAGGAGAAATGGGTAGTAATAAAGAGAACTCTAAGGGATGCTCCATAAATATCAGTCTTTGTCGGTCGAACACCCAATAACTCCTCACAAAGTGCATGCTAATTGATATTTATAAAACCAGTGACAAGATGACCATGTACACGTAATCTAAATAAGATGGCTATGTCCTGCAATGTGATGGTCATATCCTAACTGGCATGTGGAATGTGTGCGTCTTTGGGTGCCATCTTTCTACCAGTGCAATAATCAAATGCCAATCAACCTTAATATGCCCCACTCGATGAAATGCATAAAATCTTGACTGGATAATGTACGACCAAACACGATCATCCAAAACCCACTCTCAACGAAACATGTATCGACAAGTCAAAACATAACCCATATATGGATCAACACAAATGGTGGATGATTGATGTCGATGCTGAAGAGTAAACACAGATGTATCCTCAAGGTCAGTACAAACAGGAAACAACCGAGTATCCATGTCTGCATGTACATCAATACATGATATAAGCAAAATATGAATGAATTGACAAGAAACAACAATTTCTAACAACATCAATTTCATGATTAAAATTTTAAAAATTTGAGCAGCATCTTCCCTAAATAGTAGAGATTCAGATTTTTTTCCATGTAACCTGATATAAGCAAAATATGAATGAATTGACAAAAAACAACAATTTCTAATAAACAAACTTCAATAAGATGTTCAATAAGATAGTTTCTACATATATTTTAAAATGATTAAGGTCAATACTAGTAAATAAGAAAATAACAGTACAATAAGATGTTCATGAAGTACATCAACTCCTCCTATCATTGGTTTCTCTATTAGGACAAGAACGTTGATTGTGACCCAATTGCTTGCAAAGTCCAGATGTTTGTGGAGTTCTAGTTTTCCTTGCATCCATCTCATTATGCAAACGACTTGATTTTGGTCGACTAGAAGTTAGACACTTCATTGAGTCCAAAGGTACAATTATCGGTCCATTATATTGAGGCCATTCCAATTCATCAAATATGGGATAAAACAAGGGAGCCCATGTTGATAGGTAAGCATGTGTGGTGTAATAACCTTGTACAAATTGTTGAAAATCAATTGATCGACAATGACAAGCAGCAAGAATGTGCGAACATGGGAATCCTAACAAAAGTGTTTTGTTACATGTGCAAGACCCCATTTGAATGTTAACATGATATGTGCGAGGTTTCCTATTACTGCTTCCGACATAGTGTCTAGTTTTAACATGAAAACGCCCCTCCACATGATCATACAAAACAATCTCACATGAACCTGCCTTAACAACTTTAGCCTTTATCTTGACGTCAATATATGGAGTGAATTCTTCACTAGAAGTGAGTCGACTGACACTATGTTCTTGTCTGACTGTGAAGTAACTGTTAACCCGATAGAAAAGTTAACTAGACTAAACTTGTTATTGGTAAGTTACGAGCACCCTTAAGGACACCATTAAAAACTTCAGACATGTTAGTTGTCATAATCCCATATCTCCGCCCACCATCATGTGAGAGTGCCCATTTTTCAAGAGGAATATGCTCCAACCGATTTCTAGCCTCGACATTTATCCGACCAATTGTGTCCATGTGAGAAATAAATTTTTTCAACTTTACTCTCCATAGTAGCCCTACACATGAGATCCTTTAAAGTCTTATCTTTGAACTTTGTGTTGAAGTTACTTACTAAATGATGCATGCAAAATCTATAATAAGCATCTGACTCAGTCCATCCCGAATATGTCTCATTTACAACAACTATAATGCCAGGATGACGGTTAGAGATAAGACACAAACCTTTCCTTTGTGTTACTCCAACTTTGATACATGCTAAAAACCAACTCCAAATATATGTATTCTTTCATTTTGTAATGGCAAATGTAAGTGGAAACAACTGGTTATTACCATCACATCCCATAGCAATCGACAAAGTCTCTTTATATTTTCCATACAAATGTGTCCCATCAATACTAAGAACTGGTTGACTGAGAGTAAACCCTTTAATAGATGGAACGAATGCCTAAAACACACACTGAAAAATTTCTTCAATTGGGTTGTTTCTAGGAACCATTTTGGAATACACAATACATCCAGATTCGACTACTCCAAAGGAAAGAAGAAGCGAGACAACTCTGCATAAGACTTGTACCAATCACCAAATAATTGAGTCATTACTTTTCTTTTTGCCTTCATTGCTTTTTGATAAGAAATTTGGTAACTAAATTGTTCGACAACAACAACTTGAATTGTAGCAACTGTAATGGTCATTTCTACATTCACCAATGTTCCAATATACTCAAATACAAAGCTAGAATCCAACTGAAAATGATCCTGATTTATACATGGATTGACACATGTATGAGGACCTTTGTACTTTATGATTCTAAACATACCCATATCTTTCACTGTCATTGCCCTTAGTTGCCATTGTCACTCTAGTGTTTTTTTTCATTTAAGAACTAACACACTTGCATTTGATCTATAAACAGTAAACTCTTGGTGCGACATTATGGAAAACATCTTCACAGCATGTTACAAATCTGATTTTGAGGGAAATATTTGGCCAATTGATAACTCCCCATCAAAATTTCCTAAAGTTGGATTTTTCCAGGAGTCCAATCACTTACAACACAATTAATTGCCTTGTCTATATTTAAAAATTGTAGTGTAGGTGGCATATGGTATGAAATGGGTGCAAATGTTGCCTCTAGGTTGTCATTAGAGATATTAACTTGGGTGCCATGTGGGGAGGCAACTAGTGATGTGTTTTCAACATCAAACTCAATCTCAGGATTATTAGACCTATCACCAACTTCAAGGTTCACATATCTTGTGCTTTCACATTCCATAACTTGTTGGACCATCACCAAATCAATATTTTCTTTGACAACAATTTTCATCATCATTAGGTAAATGAATCTCATTTGTATTGATTGCATCATCTCTATCATTTTCCTCATCTCTTTCATTTTTGCCATCAACATCAGTATCACCTGTCGACAACCGTGTCAAATGGCCCATTCATTACTCAAATGATAGTGATTGGGAGTTTTCTCTATGAATAATTGAATCAAAGACATTCCATGCTTCGATGGCACCGCTATCATATAGGCAAATGTCCAATCATTTTTGACAACTAATGGTTGAAATTTGTTCATTTTAGTTGGATGTCGATAGTTCAAGACTAATTGATAGTGTCTATTAACATCAATGATATCATATATCATGTTCAACAACACCACGAAGGTCGTATGAATGGGCACATTGATAGGCTCAATCTCTACATTATTTCCAATATTTCTCAAATCCGTTTATGTCCTTAAAATTGTTCCATTCCAATAACATAGCACTTCTACCGTGGAATAAGTCATAATTGCCTTTATATAGGTAATAACAAATGGTTATTATATAAAAAATAATATTTATTAAAGTAAAAAATAATACTTTATGGTCAATGATTCATAAAGAACAAGAATAAACCAAATAAATATTGGAATGGAACAAAGCTTCATGTTTAAATACCAAGTTCAACTCAAATGAAAACAATTTATAAGCAAATAAGTGTATAAGTAAAGAGTAGGATGATATTATGAATTAATATCATAATATCAATAAATATTGGAAAATGAAGAACTCATAGAGATGAAGAACTAATGGCAACAAATTCACATGTCATTTTATATTCAAAAAATAAAAGAAAATAGCATAGGGTTTAGGTTCAATTTCTTTTATTGATTTTTAAATAAAAAATCATGAGTATGTCTTAGATGGCTTAAATAATGGCAACAAATTGTAGCATTGGTCATAATACTAAACATTAATATGAGCATTAGGACCCTTGTCTGGGGTGGTAGCATATTCGAAATGAATAAGAATTATTTCATCATTCCCTAAATACTAGCTTCTACCTAACGGTTTCTCCATTGACAATTTGTACAACCACATGGAAAAACAATAATGAAAGGCTACTAAGGAAGTTCCCCGAGTCCCAATAACATATTTCACATCTAAAAAGACAAGTCAACTAACTCTATTCTATAGTTTAAAAAAATTGTTTTTAAGAACAAAATTATGTTTGAGAATTCAAATATGAAATACATTTTGCTCAACTTATTCTTCATGAAATTACTACATACTTATTTACAATACAAAAATTTATAAAATATTTTTAGAAAAACTATCTAATGGTAATACTCTTGTTTGGATGTTGAGAAACCGTTGAGCTTACTACTATATCTATTATTGCATAATTTGACGTATTTTATTCTATTTTATTTTTTGGTCCAATAAAATGTTTTACATGTATTTGGGTTACAAACACATTTAGTTTATTTTTCTAATTTGATAATTAGGATGAGATTAATTTTTAATATTTTATTGATAAAATTAAATTTTAAAATAAATATCTGTTAAATATGTTAATTTTTTTTAAAACCAAAAATAAAAATTCATAATTAATAGAATGAAACATGAGATTATGACAACTTAATGACTTATTGCATTACTTCTTTATTTCTTTTCCCAATTCAAACTACAAGATTAAGCTTCCAAATTTCACTTAAATCTTAATTCGATTTTCAAATTTTATTTTATTATTAATTTTTTCCAACATTTTCCAAATCTTTCTTTTTTGAGGTGTTAAATCAATTTCCAAATTTTATGTCTCTCATTTTTCTTGCATATCACATGAAAATGATAGATGAATTAAATGATTATTTTATTGTTGGAATTCCAAAGAGCATTTAAAAAATGGCCACCCTTTTCCTGAAGACTAGCTAACCTTCACGGAGAAATGAAATGAAACAAACCTATTTTCTTATTCTTTCTTATTTTTATTTTCCTGAGAAAATTTCATTTTCCATGAAACTTCAAGCCACATTGGACCCTTATCTCTTCTTGCTAAAAAAATAATACTCTTGTTTGGATGCTGGTAAAACATTTTAGAAAACTGTTTGTAACCCAAACTCTTGATTTGTGGGTTCTGTTTGCATCTTAAAGGCTTGAATCTTTGGATGATAACAAACCATTTTTGCTAAAATAGCAGTGAAAGACGTAAACAAAAGAGAAAAGAAAAAAAAGGGAAAAAAGAAACAAAAATACAAAAATACAAATATGTATATGTGCTTTACAAAATTTTTCTGGAAACTCTTACAAGTGGGAAATTATTTCGAGCATACACAAATTCAGTTACATCTTTAGGAAAGGTTTTGGAGAAACCTAAGTGCCCTGTTTTGATTCAATGGAAGATTTCTTTATATTTCTGAAAACTGAGATTATGAGATGGGGACAAAGATGAGAAAGTGCCAAAAACTTTACATAAAACAAGCCAAAATAAAGATTGGGGCCAACCTCAACCTTGATGCTTTGCAGCTCCAACAATGTTTCTCTCATAGTGGCCCATTGGTGGGGCTAGGGTTTGAAGAGGAAAATTGAACAGATCAATCACGGGATGGGAACCAAATGGGAAAGTTAACAAAAATAACATAAAAATGGTCTTTGAACCCAGGGATCTACGTCCCGCATGGCCATGCATGGCCCCTTGGTGCACACCTTCTCCTTACTGTTTAAGACATATTGTCAGTGCTAAAACCCACCCATGAAATAAATGTGTTTGCTTTTAATGCAATCATATCTGGGTTCATCACCAATGGTTTTCCTGAAGAGGGGTTTGAATTCTATCAAAAGATGTGGAATGAAAGTGTTATTCTAGGATATATTCTCATGGAACTCGGTTGTATCTATTCATGAAGAGTGTGGTGATCATGATGGACCTCTAAGGCTTCTTGATAGGATGCTGGGTACAGGGATTTAGCCTGATTTGGTCACAGTCACAACTGTCCTTCCAACTTGCTCTCATTTAGTAGTATTGATGCATGGTAGAGAGATCCATGGGTACATGATTGTTAGTGAGTTGGGGAAGGATGGTAAAGATATTGATGATGTTTTACCGAAGATGCATCTAATGCACAATCACTGTCTTTAGAATCCATTGGTATATGTGATGCCTTTGGGAATCCAGAGGTGCTTCCTCAAACTAGAGATCAATATTAAGTTGACTTTCAAAACTCTTCCTTACTGCAAGTTTTCACTAAAACACCAACCTTTTAATTTTAAAATTCATTTGAGCAACTTTAGAATATTTAAAAAAAAAAAAATCCAAAACTTGTATGATTTTCCCCACTTCTTGAAATTGAATTTAAAATTTCGTTTGAGTTAGAAAGCAATTTTGGAATAGAAGATATAAATAAGTCTTTAGGGGGCCTCTGTTTTCACTCAGTTCTGGACACCCAAAATCTTTTTGTAAAAATAAAATAACAGATAACATTTTGAATTTGATTCGATATTTTTTTTAATTCTATACTTCCTAAAATTGATCTTAGACATATAAAATATTAAAAAAATATTCCTTTTCGAGGGAGATATGATTTTTCAAAGTTGTACCTATTGCATATGCTGGAATCTGGACATCTGATTAGTTGGAGTATTTTAAAAATATTTTTGAGCACTTCCCAACCTTGGATTTATTTTTTTTTCTGTGATATAGAGACTTTGAATGATGTGTGTGAATTTTTGTATGAATTTAGGACATCTATAAGTTAATTGTAAAAATCAATTGTTGAATACCTTAAAAAGATGCTATGTTCTAGACCTATTATCATCATTATGAAATCTGGTACTAAATGAGGGCTAGTTAATTAATTTGGTCACTTAGATGATAAACTAGACATATAAGAGATGTTCTCTACAAATTTTCTTGATAAAACTTAACTTCTAGGTTTTTTTTTAGATTTAATTAGTACAGTCTTCTATTCTAATCGTTTGTTGACTTTTTTTTTTTTGTGAGGTAACCCATTTGTGAATAAATTTGTTATTAATTGGAATATAATCGATTAATTTGGCCTATTTAATGTTAATTTAGACATGTTAAAGATGTTACCTAATTTTTTTTTGGTGAGATAACCTTTCTTGATATTTATTTGGAGTTTATTTTTTGAATTGATATTCTTCCTTTTTAATGATATTTCCTTGGCTTTTGATAATTTAGTCACTTTTGATCATAGTTGTGAATTTCCCTTGACTTGAGACATGCTAAGTGTATATATATATATATATATATATATATATATATATATATATATATATATATATATATATATATATATATATATATATGTTTAGTTATTATTTATTTATTATTCTTTAATCTTATCATTATTATTGGTGAATTAACCTCATTTTTATAGAAGCACTGATGCTTGCTACACAGGTACGCTCTCTATCTTCTCATTTTAAAGTTCCATGAATATGTATGTCATTAAGAACTATATCCTCATTTGATATTGACTTTGGGTGCCTTGATGCTCATTTGATTTCATTCGATAAAATGCATGTTGAGTAATATAATACTTGAACTGATTAATTGTCATATTTCCCTCAACTAAGCTAGTAGAGACCATTTAAGGCTTAGAGGGGTGCTACCTCTTTGGAGGTACCTTCATGATAGGTAATCTGATCCTTGGACCCAAACTTGGGTTTTTCGTTGACAACTTTTCCAAAAAATTAGGAGTCCTTTTAGGGGTTTTGTTCTTACTTGTTTTCCCTTCTAAAAACAAATAAATAAAAGTAAGTGGTGACTCTAGCTTTTTATAAAAATCAGTTTTTCACTTTAATCGAAAGCGAGTCTCGTCAATTGAGTGGGAACGCATCGTGAAAATTGTGGGTCCACAAATTGGTGACTCCGTTGGGGATCGAACCCATAATCTCTGGCTTCATAGAATATCAAGCTTGAACAGTAGTTGAGGAAAATATGGCGTTTAATTGGTTGATTAGGGGTACCTTCCTTTTAGGCATGGTGGTTCAGTTTGCTTGTTTGTTTGATTAATCTGTTATATCAAGAATTCTTTATACTTGCTTGTCTTACATGATTATCTGATTAACATTTTAGTTTAGCATGATTCACAATCACTTTTGTTTAGTACATCGATACTTGATTGTTTAGTTAGGGCACCTTCCTCTACATGACTGGTTTTCGCATGACTCCTTTTTCTTTTGCATGACTATTTGCTGCTTGTCTATGTGGGACACACTGGTATCCCCTATTTCCAAATCCCTAGTCTTGGTTGACCTTATTTTCCTTGTTCTCATACTTCATATGAGACTTGTTACTTTATGATTGTCTTTCGACCAAGCTAGTGTTAGGAGTAGGGTCTAACGATGGAATATATCTATGTTTGGGAATACTGTGTAGGAGGTCAATACATTGATGCTGCTTGGAGTCTAATCTTTGAATATTTGTATAGCCCGGAGCTAGATTTCATGGATACTTGTGCGTCCAGTCTATTTCCTTTGTTTCTTTTAGATCATAGGTTTTCAGATGCACCCACACACATCACTGTGCATAGTAGATTACCCTTGAGTGCTGAGAGATGTGAGTGCTTTTGCCATTAGGAAACCCCCTAGGAAGCGAGGTAGTGCATGTGTGGAGGTGATGACCACCTTGCATGGAAGTACCACATCTCTTCGGAGGCATGCAAAGGGTTGCGTACTGCTGGAGGGTACGATCGCTTTTGCTAAGGATTCCTTTAACCCACCCTATTATTTTTAGAGCCACCTTATCCTTATAGGTTAAGCTTTCCTACACGTGGGTGTCTCTGTTGGCCTTCAGAGTCGGGTTAGTAGTGATAGGTTTAGTTATCTTCGTAGTAGTCTCTTACATATTTACTTAGAATTGGATATCAATCTGAGTACTTCTAGGTTACTTTCCTGCATAGTTGATAGACGTTCCTTGTAGAGTTTCCCTTACACTGTATCTTATCTAGTGTTTCCACTATTGTAGGAGTATTGATACGTTTGATTTGGGTTCAGCTTCTTGGACCGGAGTTAGAGGTAGATTGATTAGAGTGTCAGACCACTTAGATCAGACATATATGGATTCATAGGTGGTTATAGTTGATCAATTCGCTACTGCTATGGCTTTGATCCAGGAGGCCATAACTAGTCTTGGTCAGAGGATGTATGGGTAGCAGGCTCAATAGGTTCCAATTCAAGAGAGTCTGCAGTATGATCCCACTATTTCCCTACTTCTCCCACCTAGTCAAATAGCTCCACAGGATACTCAGATACCACCACTTCCCTCACTTGGTTAGATAGTTCCACAACCTACACCATTTACTTTACAGAGTCAGACTGAGGTTGCCCTACCGCATGCCATGGTGGTTGTTCCGACCTTAGAGGATGCCCATGCATGCATGGATAGGCTTGAGCAGAGGATGGGATAGTTGAGAGTATCAAATGGAAGGATGGTATGAGATGGTATTGATGGACTACTAGTGGCCAGTTTGTCGGCCAAGTTCAGGATGCCAGAGATCGTGTGATACACGGGGATTGGATGTCTTGCATTCATTTGAGACTATATCATACTATGATGAGGGCCTATGGTTTGGATGGGGCTCAGATGATTATGCTATTCCCCATGTCCTTGAGTGGGACGACCCAATGTTGGTTTGCTTCTTTGGATATGTCACGCTGTCGTACATGGGATGATTTAGCCTAAGAGTTCCTACGACAGTTTGCATTTAACACTGTCACATATTTCTCATGGAGAGAGTTTGAGGCCTTGAGGCAGAGGCCCGATGAGATAGTCACATCATTCATTTCCCGTTGGAGGGAGAAGATTGCCCAGGTCATTGATAGGCTATCTGAGAGGGATCAGATCAATAGGATTATGAGAAGCTTGCAACTTTGATTTGCTAGGAATTTGATGGGATTCCCACACGTGGACTTTAGATATTTGGTGTAGGCATTATATGGTATTGAGGAGGGTATTGCTAGAGGATTATGGCCTAAGTTTTCCTCTTTAAACTCAAAGGGGAAGAAACCAGCTATTGGACAGGGATCAGGGGACGTAAGTGCCATCAGTGCCACCAGACTGAGGCCCCATAGATATTATCAGATAGTTGGGCAAACTTCTAGAGTTTATTACCCACCATCACCCCATGTGTAGTATAGGCCACCTGTTCCTTCTAGACCTATGTCTCCCACATATCTATACCCAACTCAACAACCAGTTTATGCTACTCAGGCCACATAGAGGCTACCCACCCATTATCCCAAGCCTAGGGCTCCACCTACATAGAGATAGATGCGACAGTTTTCCCAGTTGGGAATGCCTTTGAGTTGAGCTTTCCAGAAGCTCGTAGAGGGAGAATTTTTTTACTGCATTAGCACTGAGACCACTACTTCAGTCTATGCCACCTCAGTTCAGGATGAACTTTCATTGTGCTTACTATTAGGGTCCAGGACATGACACTGATCGTTGCTCTACTTTGAGACATGCTATTCAAGACTTGATAGATCAAGGTCTGGTTAACTTAGGGCAACCAAGTGTGACCCACGAACCCTTTACTTGCTCACACCACACATTCAGAGCCTTTGCCTACTTGTGTTATTCATCACATGGATTTTGTTCAGGATGCTGAGTTGGGAGGATGGATTGCCTGAGATGATTGTTCCAGATGATGACTATGAGATTGTAGGAGTTACATCAAATTTTTTGGTCCCTGTACCATTCAGTTTGATTTCAGATAGAACGCCATTATAATTGATTCCTTCTACGCCATCAAGTGTAGGGCATGGGGACACGTTTGCTCCATTTATTCTATGGCTTGAGGATGTTGATGTGGATGTACATGTTATGACTCGTAGTGGGAGGATAGCTCGGGTTATACCTCCAGTTACTAGACCATTTGGTGGTACAGACTCTCGCGAGGAGGTTAGGAGAGAGGATGATAAGATATTGAGACAACTGTAGAGCAGCCATGCTCGGATATCTATTTGGAGTTTGTTGACTACTTCTAATACCTATAGAGATGCACTTATTCAAGCCTTGAGTCAGATACATGTTGAGACCTCTACTACTCCAAAGAGATTGATTCATATGATGACAGCCGATAAAGCTACCTGCATAGTATTTTCTGCTAATGATTTACCATTAGAGGGTTCTGACCATACTCGTCCTCTCTATATTTTAGTTGTTTGTTCAGGCCACAGAGTTCCATCTAATCCTATTGGACAATGACTCTACCCTGAATGTTTGTCTATTAGCCACTGTTGTAGCCTTCAACTTTGCACCCTTAAATTTTGGTCCCTCCACACAAACAATGAGAGCTTATGAAAACACTCAGAGGGAGGTCATGGGCACCTTAACTATAGATTTACTGATCGACTCGACCACATTCTCTATACTATTCTAGGTTTTGAGGATTCTTGCATCCTTTAACTTGTTTTTGGGCCGACTTTGGATTCACTAGGCTGAAGCTATTCTAAATTCCCTTAATCAAAAGGTGAAGTTTATCCATGATGGGTAGGTTATTACAATACAGTCTACTAGAGACATGATTTCATCATCTGAGCTAGATTTCCATTGTTGGACAACCAATGTAAGTTTATCAACTCTTTGGACAAATTACTACTGAGTGAGCTGGATGTTTGCTTGATTTTCTTGAATCGTGTCCAAACGAGCTAAGATTTGTTTGAAAGCTTCAGCTGATATATGGACATAACTATCAGAAGATGAAGGACCTATGTTTGGTGTAGAGGAAAGACTAGCCAAAATATGTGCGATTGCATCCAGATTTGGAAAAGTAGAAGCAACTTCTGGTGTGGAGGCAACTAATGGTCTTGGGAGTGTATATTCTCCATCACCAAAATCTTCAAGAATAAAATTTGGAGGAGGTATATAATGATGTTCATTATCAGTAGTCAATGAAGCACTTATGAGTGTAGACTTGGTTTTGGTCACCCTTCCTTGCCATCTAGAAACAATGTAGACTTCCCTACTATGATGTTTCTTTTCTTTTCTAGGTTCAGTAAGGAAGCCATAGTACTCCAATATGGTGACCAACATGCGCAGGAAGAATAATGGATATTTCTTGACTCTTTGCAATTTCTTCAAATGCACATTGTCTTCAAAATAGAATAGGGTAGCCATGAATAACTCAGTAGGTGTGCACCATTGCCCACTAAAAATTCTGAATAATGTCATTAGTATATGTTCTTGCCTTTGCATTGCGTGTTGGCAATGATAGACATTGGAGCGTAGGACATGATCCAAAAACCAGAATTTGGAATCTATTTCTTTCCTCAACATCGCATGTGTATTGGTGGAGTGGTTTTGAGAGACGATTCAAACCATTTCAGCAGTTTTATTTGAGTAATAGGTTGAACTCAGTTGGATTTGGAGGTGTAAGATGAATATTCAAGGCTCTTGCTACTATTTCAGTATTCAACATACCCGTCTTCCATCAATTTTGAAATAAATCACTGAATGAGGGTAGACTTCTTTGCTGGTCATGTTTTGGTAAAATTCCTGAAATATGCAAGGATAAAAGAATGGTATAGGTACCATGAATGGCTCTAAAA
Organism: Vitis riparia; assembly: GCF_004353265.1. NCBI lineage: Eukaryota > Viridiplantae > Streptophyta > Magnoliopsida > Vitales > Vitaceae > Vitis > Vitis riparia. The sequence continues at coordinate 3,847,227 of NC_048438.1, read as the reverse complement.
AATATCGATAACACAACTCTGTGGAGAATTTAGTAAGAGGAGATGCGACAATGCCTTGAAATCGTAGTAGCATTCTTCATGAAATTTTCTACCTGAGCAGTCTTCTCTTGCACTAGTGGCTAGTTTCTTCTTTGGGGCTTTTGTGAATTGAAATTGAATTGGTCGGATTGATGGAGGTGTAGATTTTGTAATCGGAATAGGAGTAGGAGCTTTAAAAATAGGTGACAGAACTACAACATGTTGAACTGAAGGAGTAGCAGGGGATGTCTAAAAAGATGAAGGATTTTGAACACTGATGCTTCGTGCTCTCTTCACCGGTAATTTTTCAAGAACAACCATCTTTGATTTGCCTTTATCCAGTGAAGATCTTATGACATTCCTCTGGTTTAGATGTCTAGAAATGGGAAATTCAGAAAGGGAAAATCCGAGAGGTAATTCGAGACTAGTGTCTTCGCCATTTCCTTCATTAATCGCCACAAATTCTTCCTCAATTTTCATTGATTTTCATTTTTGATTCCCCATCTGTAACAAGGAAGAACCAAAAATTACAACGGACAATTTGATGAATTGACTGGGAACTGGAATAAAGGATATCAATTTATTCGAAATTCGTAAAAAAATTGCAACAACCTCCCAAAGCAAATTAAACTATTCAATCCAGATTCATCTTGCAAATTGATTACTACTCAAAAAGTGCTATTTGATAGCTTGTAATTAACTCTTTTAAACACTTTTGAGTAGTAGTTATTACCTTTTAACTCAATTGACATGTTAAGGACCCTTGCAATCGTTTCTAATCAAATTGTGTAAGTTTTGGTGCTTTTGATAGTAATTTGATCACCAAAGCAATCCAAGATTGGGGAGAGTTCGATGGAATCCATGGCAAAGCAATTGGAAGCTCATTAACATGAAGAACCAAAGCTTTGAAGCTTTATATTCCTTTTCCATAAGCAAATCATGAATGCAAGGAGGGAAAGCAAAGAGAGAAATCTAACATGAAGAATTCAAGAGTATAGCAATTGTTGGACACTTTTGGAGCACTCCCTGGAGCCCATTTGATGCATACTATATGTCGTTTTGAAGCTCGGGAAGTCAGCAATTCAACTCTTCAAACAGTGCATGATTCGGAGTTGAAATGAAGAAGTTAGAGCCATTGGAAGCTGATCACACCAAGTTGAAGGCCAATTTCGCAGGCTGCGAAATCACAAGAGGATGGCTGCGAAATCAGCCTTTGGCTGCGAAATGGTGTCCTTCAGTTTGCAAAATTTTGCAACCATCTTACACGCCTGCGAAATACTCCTGAGTGCTTCCAGATATTTGCGACCAACATTTTTAGATTTCTTACTTCAGATATTTGATGTCTAAATCCCCAATTTCTCCTTGTAATCCACCAATTATAGGATTCCTTAGTTATTAAGTAAGAACAAAGGGTGAATAACCTCATATATATTGTTTTGTAATTTCCATTACACACATATCTCGGGAGCTTGTTCTCAGAGACAACTTTTTGTATAGTTTTAAAAGGAAGTAAAATACAGAGCTTTGCTCTGCTTTACCTTCTCGTTTTGATTGTATTTTTCTTACTAAGCAAACAAGCTCTGAGGATGTTTCTTCAGAGAATGAGTGGCTAGAATTTTTGTTCCTTGGAGCTAAGATAGCCGGGTAAGGCCCCGAATGCAAGAATTGGTAGTTTTGTTGTTTCAGCTGTTAATGAAGAGAAAGTGTGACCCGTTAATGATTTCTATGTTTTCTAGTTAACTTTAAACACCTTCAATTCACCTGGGCCAACACTTGGTAAGGCAAGTGATCTCCATCCATTGAGATGCACTAGTTTACCTCTTGCGAGCCTTTGGGAGGTGACTTGAAGGTAGGATTTTCTAGAATTGCCAACACTTAGTAAGCTTTTGGACTCTAAGGAGACATCCATTAGTTATCTCTTACGAGCTTGAGAAGGGAAGTCCAAGGTTAATGATCACCTTGAATGGTGAAGGCTAGGTGAGAGGCACGAGCCATTGCAAGATGCATCAGTGAGAAGGAATTAGTGTTGAAATCCATTAAAGGGAAACATCTGTACAACACTGGTTATAGAATTAACTATATGTTAAGTCTCTAATGCGAGGAAAAGATTCAAGTGACCGGAACTCTGTTCTTGCATGAGGAGCTTGACCCTAGTGAACCTAAAACTCCAAGGAATGCTTTTCTTCATAAGTAATTCCCATTACTTTCTTTTTAGTTAGCTTAAAACAAATCATTTTTAAACTAAAGTTTATGTTTTCTTTTGAAACTAACCTTGAAATGAAAAAGCACCAATTCAACTTTGAATTGGTATCAGTTGTAAGTTGAAAACCCTTCGCAGTAAATGATCCTAGAGCCACTATGCTATATTAGCTAAGGCTATCCTAGTGCATGGTGATATAGGTTATAAATTTTGTTGATTACTCCTGTCTGAGGACCAAAACTCAAGGTACACCAGCTAGGCACACAATCAAATGTCAGAAAGAGATGAGTGAAATCCAAATACCTAAAATGCCTAAAATGTTGAGAGGGCTCAAGTAAATCTTCAGAATTCAAAAACAAAAATAATGAGAGTTCCCGATGTTTGATCATGGTTTAGGGCAAGGAAGAGATATGAGAAAGTGTGGATGAAAGGGGAAATGACTGATGGTCTTCTACCTTTTTAGTTTCTCGTGTTTGACGAGGGCGAAGAGTTTTGGCATGAGGGCTTGTTTTCACTTTATGGTGCGAAATGAAATATGGCTTATATTTAGTGCAGATTTGTCTTTTTTTTTTTAAAAAAAATTGGTACAGACATGCGAAATTTTTGCATAAGTGTGTGAAGTGGTCCAGATGGCTCATTTTATTAGAATCCTTAAGATGACTTTCGCATAGTCATGCGAAATGGTTTAAAGGGTTAAAATTTTTGTAGCTATTCTTATCAGTTTTGCACAGTCATGAGAAAATTTCGCATGATCATGCGAATTGGGACAGAGACTCGTTTTGCACATTTTCAAAGCTATGAAAACTCCCCTGTTTTTAGCATGAGCTCCTCTATTTTTGGCATGAATGTGCAAAATGGTGATGGGCCATTAAAACTCATTTTTCCTTTGCTTCATGCATTCTATCCATCCGAAAAGTCTTTCAAAACACAATTGATATGATTAAAAAGGGATAATTCATTATGACTAAAAATAAAATAAAATCAAACAACATAAAAACAAAAAAAAAAAAATCGAAGAAAAAGAATTGAAAAATCATGGGGCTAGTTATTCTTTTAGAAGACTAAGCCCACCAAACCTTGAATACTCAAATTATGCAAGGTTCAAGGAGGTATAGCTCCTCATTTTCTTGCACCATAGGTTCCATATATGGTTTAAGCCGATGTCCATTAACTTTGAAGATACATCCACTCTTTGGATTAGCAATTTCAATAGCTCCATTCAAATACGCCTTATGAGCTAAGTATGGACCATTCCATCGAGATTTGAGCTTTCCCGGAAAGTTGTACAATTTTGAATCATATAGGAGCACCTTTTGTCCCTCTTGAAACTTTTTCTTAAGGAAAATTTGATCATGCCATCTCTTGAGTTTGTCCTTAGAAAATTTTGAATTCATATAGGCTTCGTTCCTCATTTCCTCTAACTCATTCAAGTTTAGGAACCTTTTCAACCCAGCTCTTTGCATATCAAAATTCAATTTCTTTATTGCCCACCATGCTTTATAATCTATTTTCACCTGTAGATGACATGCCTTACCAAAAACCAACCTATACGGTGACATTCCAAGAATTGTTTTAAAGACAATTTGGTAAGCCCAAAGTGCATCATGAAGTCTTAATGCCCAATCCTTGCGGTTTGTATTCACCACTTTCATTAGATTATTCTTGATTTCACGGTTAGCTAACTCCACTTGTCCATTTGTTTATGGATGGTAAGGTATGGCTACCTTGTGTTTCACTCCATATCTTGCAAGAAGGTTGTTGAATGTCTTGTTGCAAAAATGAGTTCCTTTATCTCTAATAATGGCCTTTGGCACCCCAAACCTTGTGAAAATATTTTCCTTGAGAAATTTTACAACCACTTTGTGATCATTATGCTTACAAGCTATTACTTCCACCCATTTTGACACATAGTCAACTCCTACCAAGATATAGGAGTGTCCAAAAGAGGATGGAAACGGTCCCATGAAATCAATCCCCCATACATCTAATAATTCTACTACCAATATGGGGTTAAGTGGCATCATGTGTAGCTTTGTTAATTTACCAAGCCTTTGACACTTATCACAAGACTTGCAAACTTCATGTGCATCTTTAAATACAGTTGGCCAATAAAAACTTGATTGGAGATCCTTCAAAGTTGTCTTTTGAGTAGAGAAATGACCTCCACAAGCATAAGCATGGCATTGCATAAGAATTCCTTGTTGTTCTTCTTCCGGTATACACTTCCTAATGATTTGATTAGCACAATACTTGTACAAAAATGGTTCCTCCTAATAGTATGCATGCACCTTGGACAAGAAAAATATTCTCTCTCGAGTAGCCCATTTCTTAGGTAGTTCTCCAGTGACTAGATAATTTGCAATATGAGCATACCATGGATTGTTATCCACTTTCAAAAAAACATCATCAGAAAATTTTTCATTGATGGGGGGGCTTTCCGGAATGTGTTCCACATAAATTTGGGATAGATGGTTAGCTACCACATTCTTTACACATTTCTTATCTCTTATTTCAAGATTAAACTCTTGAAGAAGTAAAATCCAGCGAATTAGCCTTGCTTTAGAGTCTTTCTTGTTGACTAAATATTTCAAAGCTGAATGATTGGTGAAGATCACTATAGGAGCTCCAACAAGATATGCTCTAAACTTGTCTAATGCAAAGACAACCACAAGAAACTATTTTTCAATGGTGGTGTAGTTCTTTTGTGCCTCATTAAGAGTTTTGCTTGCATAGTAGATAACATAAGGTTTCCCTTTATCTCTTTGCCCTAGAATTTCTCCCATTGCTTGATCACTTGCATCACACATAACTTTAAAAGGAAGGTCCCAATTTGGTCTCCTCATAATAGGTGTAGTAGTCAATAGTCTTTTCAACTCTTCAAAGCAATGTTGACAATTTTCATCCCATTTGAATTTAGCATCCTTAGCAAGTAAGGCACACATTGGTCTTGCCAGTTTAGAAAAATCCTTGATGAAGCATCTATAAAAACCTAAATGACCAAGAAATTGTCTAACTTCTTTAACATTTGTTAGTGGTGGTAGATTCACAATTAGCTCAATCTTTGCTTTATCCACTTCGATGTCTTTCCTTGAGATAACATGAGCTAAGACAATGCCTTTTTCTACCATAAAATGACATTTATCCCAATTTAGCACTAAGTTTTTCTCAATGCACCTTTGAAGTATTGTTTCCAAATTTGAGAGACAATCTCCAAAATCCTCACCATAGATGGTAAGGTCATCCATGAAAACTTCCATGATTCTCTCTAACATATCACTAAAGATACTTAGCATGCATCTTTGAAAAGTGGCGGGAACATTGCATAAACCAAATGACATCCTCTTATATGCATAGGTACAAAAAGGGCAAGTAAATGTTGTCTTCTCTTGATCTTCCAAGGCAATCTCAATCCAAAAATAACCAGAGTAGCCATCAAGAAAACAATAATAAAGATGTCCCAAAACCCTCTCCAATACTTGGTCCATGAATGGAAGAAGAAAATGATCATTCCTTGTGACAGCGCTCAGCTTTTGATAGTCAATACACACCCTCCATCCCGTGGTCAATCTTGTGGGAATAGATTCTCTCTTTTCATTTTGTATCACGGTCACTCCCGACTTTTTAGGCACAAATTAAGTAGGACTCACCCAAGTGCTATCTGAAATAGAGTAGATAATTCCAGCTTATAGCAGCTTAAGTACCTCATTTCGAACAACTTCTTGCATGTGAGGATTCAATCGCCTTTGAGATTGACAAATTGGCTTAGCATTTTCCTCCAAATAAATGTGGTGAGTGCATACCAAAGGACTTATCCCCTTAAGATCAGAAATGGACCATCCAATAGCTTATTTGCATTTCCTTAGAACTTCCAACAAGCTAGTTTCTTGTTGGTATGATAATTTTGAAGAGATTACCACTAGATACTTATCTTCCTCAAGATATGCATATTTCAAATCATTTGGCAATGGATTGAGATTAAGCTTAGGTGATTTTTCCTTATTTGCTTCTTCATCATTGGTTAGAGGTAAAGACCTCTCTTTTGCCTTCCATTGCATAGAATGATTAATGGAGGCAATTTCGTTAGCTTCCTCAATTTTTTCTTCTAGTTCATTTTTTTTCAAATTCTTCAGAAGCCTTCTCCAACTCTTCCTTCATTATTCCTTCCACATATTCTTCTATAAGAGTACCAATTAAGAAAACCTCTTCTTGTTCATCCTCATCTTGATTTGGATGTCTTTTGCATAGATGACAAAACATTCAGCTCAAGAGTTATATTCCCAAAAGTGAACTGCATCACCCCATTCCGACAATTTATTAAAGCATTTGATGTGGCTAAAAAAGGTTTATCAAGAATGATTGGAACATGATTTGGTTCACCTCCTATTGGCTCCCTATCAAGGACAATGAAATCAACCAAATAGTAAAACTTATCCACTTGAAACAATACGTCTTCAATCATTTCTCTTGGAATTTTAATTAATGTGTCAACCAAAGATAATGTGACAGAAGTAGGCTTGAATTCCCCAAGCCCCAATTGCTTGTACACTGAATAAGGAAGAAGATTTACACTTGCACCCAAGTTAAGAAGAGTTTTCTCTATATATGTATCTCCAATATTCACCTAAAAGGTAGGACACCCTAGATATTTATATTTGATTGGAGTCTTGCATTGGATGATTGTACTAACTTGTTCAGTTAACAAACTTTTCTTGTTGATGTTCAGCCCCCTCTTCATTGTACATAAATCTTTAAGGAACTTGGCATAGGGAGGAACTTTATTGATTATGTCTAGGAGTGGTATGTTAACTTTGACTTGCTTGAGAACTTCAAAAATCTTAGTTGCTTTATTTACCACTTTCCTTGATTGAAGAGCTTTTGGAAAAGGTGGAGATAAGAGCTTGTCTTTCTTTTTAACCTCTTAATTAACAATCTCATCTTCCTTTGATCTATCATCTTCATTCACTTCTTTCCTTTTTTTTTGTTCTTTCACATTTTCTTCTTGTTCCCCTCCTTTATTCTCTTTTGGTTTTGGCATAGGTTGATCAACTTGCTTACCACCTCTTAAGGTAATGATTGCCTTCACTTCATCTACCTTAGCAGAATTTTAATTTTTTTTCTCCAATTTCATGAATTCCCCTTGGGTTTTGTTGGGTTCTAAAGGGAATTTTCTTTTTTTCTTGCACTATATGCATACTTGTGAGTTTAGAAATAACAAGCTGCATATTATCCATTTTCTGTGTGAGATTGGTTTAAGCTATCAAATTTCTGATTAAAAGATGTCTCTACATGATCTATCATTTGATTTAATTGAGTATTGATACTCTTTTGATCTCCAATGAAGTCACCCATCACTTTACTCAAATTCACTATACCTTGTTACCGGTGAAGCTTGATGTTAACAAGTTTGCATGTTAGAAGAAAATTGTCCTTGTCCACTCTTCAAGATAGATTTGGATGATTCTTCCATCCCGGATTAAAGGTATTTGAAAATGGAGAACTATTGGAGTGTTTAACAAATCCAACAACATTAGCTTGCTCCATAAATATTTCTCTAACAGCTGGTATGGTGGGGCATTCGCTCACTAAATGTTCACCAAATTGACATATAGAGCATTGAACAATTTACATTGGAACATCATTAACCACTTTGATTTCACGAGCTCTTCTTGCTTCAAGTTCTTCCAATCTCCTTGATTGAGCTGCCATTTTTTCTTGCACGTCTACATTCTCATTCAAAGTGTACATTCCTCCTTTAGAATTGTTTTGGGGCTTGGCTTTGCTTGAGTTTTTTCCATGAGGTTCATCCCATGATCTAGACATTTTCACCACATAGTTTAGAAAATCCAAAGCTTCATCAGGACTTTTGCTCATAAAGTCACCTCTACACATGGTTTCTAGCAATTGTTTCATAGCTAGTGACGTAGCTTCATAAAGTAGCTTACCAACATCCAAGTTTCAAAACCATGATGAGGACAAGCATTGAAAGCCTCCATATATCTCTCCCAACAACCATAAAATTTCTCATTCTCCATAGCCACAAAATTAGAAATTATCCTCTTCAATCTACTAGTATGATGAACTGGAAAAAATTTCTTCAAAAATTCAACTTCTAGTTCTTGCCATGAGTGGATCTTCAAGGTCTCAAAGAATTCAGCCACACTTTTGCCTTGTCCTTGAGAGTGAAAGGAAACAATTTAAGTCTCATAAGATCAATTGATGTAGTCCCTTCTTGAAAAGTATGCTTCTTCAAAATCCTTTATGTGAGTGTAAGGATTCTCATTCTCCATTCCATGAAATTGAGGAAGAAGTGGCACCAAATAAGGATGGATGATCATTTGCTCACTAGGAGGAACAATGCATGATGGTGCACTCATTCTTGGTGGATGCATATAGTCCCTCATAGATCGATACAAATGGATCCTAACTAACATGCAGTAATCAATGAATTTTTAAGAAGTAAATTCACCATCATTATCAAGATGTATTGTCTTGATTGGATAATTTGGAAATTGTGCTCGTAATCTTAATTATCATTTGTACAAGGAGCCTAGCAAATGCAACATAACATGTAGAAAAGAGACAAACATGTGACCACTTAGTAGAGACATCTATTAAGATCATAAAATAACAGAATGGGCCGCATAGTGGATGGATAGACCCTCATATGTCCCCTTGTATTCTTTCTAAAAGGACGATAACTCGGATATGACTTTAGTAAAAGATGGTTTAACTATCAATTTACCTAATGAGCAAGCAGTACATGAGTTTTTATTGAGGCAAAAAATCTTTTGGTTCTTTAGTAGATGCCTATGTGAGTGTTCTATTATTCGACGCATTATTGAAGACCTGGGGTGACCTAGCCTGTCATGCCAAAGTATTAAATTTTTTAGGTCGTTGACCTTTTGCTTCACGAAAACATATGAATCAATAGACTTTATAGTTGTATGATACACTAATAGAAGTAATGTAAAAATATTTTACATTACCTTCATTCATAGTTTCAATATGATATCCATTTCTATGGATATCTTGAAAACTGAACAAATTTCTTTTGGACTTGCTAGAATATAAAACATCATCTACATGGAATCTAATTCCATTTGATAGAATTATGTTTGCTCTTCTAGAGCCTTCAACCAAGTTTGTGGTATTAGATATGGTACTTACCTTAGCTTTTGTTAATGTCAATTTGAGGAAAGTGACTAAGAAAATAAAGTGAAAGTGAAAATGTTTTTAATGTGTCAATTAATTTGATTTTCAACCTCAGCTTTATAAATTTTGAAAAAACCTATTGCTTCATATTTTTCACAAATAAGATACACATAAGAATACCTCAAAAAGTCATTAATAAAACTAATAAAATCTTATGTCCACTGATACATGGAATTAGATAAGGTCTTCAAATGTCAGTATGAATACATTCTTACAATTTAGTGACCCTTAAGGCATTTTTTTTCTTAACGGTAGTGTATTTTCTTTTGATGCATTTAATACAAATATTAAAATAAAAAAAATCAAGTGAAGTTAAAATTTCATATTTAATAAGAAGTTCTATCATTTCTATTTAAATGCGATCTAATCGTTGATGCCATAATATGGATGAATTTTCATTCACTCGATCTCTTTTTTAGATAGTTCATGTACATAATAAGATAAAAGAGACTGGAAATATTTCCAATCTAAATTCAATGAATAAAGATTACCACATAAAGTGCGAGAACCAACTAAACATGAATTATAGAATAGGAAAACTCCATTATTTCCAAATTTTAATTTATAACTATAAAAATCAAGTCTTGGAACTAAAATTAGGTTTCTAGTAAAGTTAGAAACATAAATTGTATCTACTAAATCCATTATAAAGCCGGTATCTAAAATTAAGCGTAGTGTTAATAGCCTCAATTTCCATTTTTGTTTCATTTCCCAACGTAATGGTTTGCTTTCCATTACTTAGTTTTGCTTGTAATGTATCCCTACAATGAATTCATTTTGTGAATGCTTATACTAATATCAATCCACCAAGGGTTTGGTGGTATATCAACTAAGTAGGATTCTTTTCCAACCAAGCCGTAAAATTATAGCAATATCTTCTTTTGTGACCCTTCTTATGACAAAAATGACATTATATCTTATTTTCGTCCTTTTGCCCATTGTGAGATGCATGATTACCTTGTTTATTTTTCTTACCCATGCTTTTCTTAACATATTTTTTACTTGAAATAGTGAGGAGCCATATCAGGCTTTTCGAATTTAAGCCTCTTTTCTTCTGAAACATACATGACAATTATTCACTCATTTTCCACTTATCCTTTGGAGTATTATAAGTAATTTTGAAATAACCAAATTATGAAAGAAGGAAAGTCATTATGAAGTGATGAAGTGAACAAGAAAACCTTCATAAATTGCTATGTTCATTCCCTTCAATTGCGAAACCATATCACTCATCTTCATTATGTGCTCACATGCATCACTATGACCATCATATTTCATTCTTATTATTTGATCATAAGAGTACTTGCTAAGGCATTGGAAGTTCCTAGATTTAAAATAGCTCATTGTATTATCTAAATATAGGATTGCTCTATGAATTGTAGGAGTGATTAAACCTTTCAGAATCATTAGACTATACAATTAGAATGCTCCCACTTTTCATACAAGGTTTTTTGTTCATCAGAGCTTTCAAAAGTAGGCTTTTTTGGGTGTGGGCTCTCTTAAGGCATAGTCTAAATCCATATAGCCAAGTAAAATTCCAATTTATTCCTTTCATTTTTTAAAGTTTACCCCTCTTAACGGTTCAATACTAGATAAACAACCTATAGTACTAGTGGGATTCATTGCTACAAAATAAACTTTAATTCATAAAATTTCTTTCTATGTCATGATAATATTTAACACCACATTTTACAATAATCCAACTACAACAAAAATTAGTTAGATATCATACTAATCATAAACATATATAAGAGATCATATCATTGTTTTTTCATTGGACCAAACTACAATCACATAACACAAAAAGTATATTATTATAATCCTTTCGTTAGGTTGGATTATAGTAATTTATAAATTGTATAAAGATGACATAATTGTTAAAATAAAAGTATTGAAACATAAGGAAGTTTAACACTATGAGGTAAAAACTTCATCAGTATTTTATTATTGAGCTTTTATCATATAATCAAACATAATGATGATCCTTCGTTGGGTTGATCAACATTTTTTTCATTAGTCGAACAACAAATAATATGATTAGTCATAAACAAACAAGAAAATCGACATACATACCATATAAAACTATGTCTTGGGATTTCTATAATCACAAGTTTAAATTACTGATAATAAATTTGCAACTTTCATAAAATCATATAATAGATAGAATTAAAATTATAAAACATTGAAAATTTATGTTGCTACATCATTTATATATATATCACATCAATAATTATTTTCAAAAATCAATTTGAATGCATAAAACATAATAGATATAAACATAAAAGAAATGACAAAACAAAGATTATATTCTTACCTTGATCCATGATACTGATAACAATTCTAAGGTGAGCTTAAGTTACCATGTGAATTGTTTTGGTCAAGATCTTCAACCCACTACTCTCATACGGTAGATGAATCACTTATGTGGTGTATGTTATTATAAGTAAAACAACTAAAACATGGGAATGAGAGCATGACTTTGAACCTTAACCTTGTAAAAGGGATTTATAACTCTTAATCTTCCCATCAAAGACTACATGGGGGGTTATACTCATCATTACCAACATTATGTACAAATTAAGAGATAACAGTGGGTAACCAAATTGAATGCATTAATGTAATTGCATGGATCATGCTTTTCTATCTTCTTCCATTACTCATAAACTTCATGTACAAAATAAATATCATAACGACGTAGTTACAAAAATCATAATACCATAGTAAATGAAAATTCCTTAATTCCTCATTTATAATTTTAGTTTTCTATATACAAGATGTTTCCACTAGCTTTCCTTATCCTATAAAAAATCTAATTACTCACATATTAACTTTGGAAATATTTCATATAATATTCCTTTTACAAGAAGAAGTAATTCTAAATAGGAATTTAAGATGTCTTCCCAACAATCTCCATCTTGAATCAAATTCCATTAAGTTAATCTTTGATTTCTCCATAATCTACAATTTCCTTGTATGCATTCCTTCATACATCACATTCTCGCCACACACCACAATCTTTTTGTATCACTAATGATAGAAAAATTTACTCCATTTTCAACTAAAATTCTTTTTATATCTTCTTATGTGGAATTTAAGATGTCTTCCCAACAATCTCCATCTTGAATCAAATTCCATTAAGTTAATCTTTGATTTCTCCATAATCTACAATTTCCTTGTATGCATTCCTTCATACATCACATTCTTGTCACACGCCACAATCTTTTTGTATCACTAATGATAGAAAAATTTACTCCATTTTCAACTAAAATTCTTTTTATATCTTCTTATGTGCTCTAATCATTTTGCTCTTCTTGAAATCTTCAGATAAGGTTCACCGAGATATCCTTAACCAAGATTCATCTAGCATCTTCAACACTTAAAACTTGTTTTACTTATGTTACATATTCTATAAAAAAAAATTAAATAATTTTAAAATACATAAGTTTCTAACTAATTTAATTATATTTGATTTTTTATATTTTCTATAATACAATTAAAAATAAGAAAATCATTTTCTTAATTTTTTTTTCTTTGATATTTTCGAACCAAACATAACCTTTAAAAGTTCGAAAAACAAACAATCCATTAATGACATCAAGCACTATTAAGATTACTACCAAATTAACATCTATTTAAGTTTCAAACAAAAAAGAATAAGAAAAAAGAAATAACAACTTAATTTGTAACTGCATCGTTTCTTTAAAACACACAGTTCATAACTTGTCAAATTTCTGAGAGATGAACCCTTGAATAACTTGCAAGACTGAATTGCCCACTTCTGAGTAAGGATCATTGGTGAAGAAACCATGTTCCTTTCCTTCAAATTCCACATACTCAATCTTCTTTCCCATGTCTTTCAGCTTCTTTGCATAGTCTTTTGCCCTGTCTTTCAACAGTTCACTGCCACCTACCAGCACTAAGACTGGATCAAGCTCCAGTGGTTCCAGCAATGGACTGGCAGGTCCGAACGGATTCGCTAATGGGTGGTCTGCTGTGTCACCAACCGGTAAGGATAACCTCCAAAACCTGCAGTTCCCCATTAATTAGACTTTTAGTTTTGTTCTTTTGTTAGTACATTAATAAATATTTAAATGTATATCATATAGTACTAATTAATGGTACCTTAAAAGGTGGTGTGGGTGCATTGAACTTTAGCCATACTTGATATTGAAGATCTCCTTTTTCAAAAAATAAGAGATAAAATTTAACCCTAGAATATTATAATCTACCTTCACTATACCCCATCCTTATCCTAATTTTTTTTTAATCTGTTGGTTTTTAAATTTCCTTATATAATCTCTTGACTGGATAATTGATAGCCTTATATTATGTTTTGAGTGGTGGAGTCACTAATTTGGGTCCAATTGAGAGAAATGTTCATCAAGGTAGTTTTAGTTTATTAATAGTGCTTTTATTAGAAATAATTTTATAGAGAATTAGTTAGTATTTTTTTTAGTATAAATAATTTAACCCTTGAATCACTCCCAAACATATTTCTTAATACAAGGCAATAAGTAAACAATGAAATATCCCAAACAAAATCTAGTATCGGCAAGCATCATTCTAACACCCTTCCTCATGTGAAGTGAAGAGAGGTACAAATCCGTTGTTCTGCCATACACATAGATTACATATCAATTTTTTTTGGGTTTACTCGATAAATTAAGGAAATAAATATACAATGAGATTCAAATTTATGATCTCCCATCAAGCGAGACTCTGTCGTCATCATGTTAAACAATTAATTTTCCTAAAAATTGAAGTTTATAGGATTAATCATCTAGAGTGGTGTAGAATAATATTTTATTCACTCACGTTCTTTCCCAAAAGCTTGAATGTGTAAAGTTCAGGAGCATTTATTTTGGTATTGAATTGGGGCATTTGCATGTATATATTATGATTATATGACAAGACAGTAATGTGGATCACTAATTCAAGGTATTGGGGGCACATGTTTGTATGACTCTTACTAATTAAATGGAAAATGGAGATGTCATTTTCAAAACTTTTTTTCTCAACAAAATTTGGTTTCAATGAAGGCCCTCCACATACTCAAGAGAGTGACGTACAGGCTCCTTCCTATCATTTGATAATAGGGATATTTCTTCTTTCGATGGGTCATTTTCCAACTTGGTACCAAGAAAAGAATATTATTGATCATGTTTCAAATGCATGCGCACTTGTCATCCCAGCTTAGTGGAGGGGACAACAACTGAACAGCAATAAGCTTATAATTGACTCCAACAATGGAACCACAATAATCTGCTCTGATTTATAAACTACTTCTTTGGTTTTTTATTTTTTGTTTTTTTTTTATTTTTATGTTGCATTCCACCGTAGTCTTACCAAAATAAGAAAGCAAAAACACAAAGCAAGAACGAGTGCAAACCTGTCAAGGAGCTCCAAGTTCAACATGGCTTCACCTGGACCCTCCTCTGATCTTGTTCTTACTGTACCCCCAAAAAATGGAGCCATCAACACATATCCTCGTACCTGAACTGGGTCAAGCCCCGGCGAACCTGCCCCCAGCTCAACTGCCAAATGGTGTGCCATGTTCCCTCCTGACGAGTCACCCACAACAAAAACCCGGCTCAAGTCAACCCTTTGGTCACTCAACCATGCATCACAATTTTCAGATAAAGCCTGAGCTTGAAGCCACTTGAGGGACGTCAAAGCATCCTCCATGGCTGCTGGCAGCCTGTGTTCCGGTGCCAGCCGGTAGTCTGGTGCTACCACAAGGGCGCAAAGCCCAGATGCCAGGCGGAGGCAGCAGTTATGGCAGTTGGCCCACGTGCGAGAGCCGACGCAGAAGCCGCCTCCATGGAGGTAGTAGAGAATCGGGAGCTTGGAAGTGGCGTTGGACTCCGCTGCGGGCTTATAGAGTCGGAGTTGGAGATTATGCCCCTTGTGGAAACAACAGTCTTTCCAGATGACGGAGCCATCGTCGTGGACTTGAATGTCGAGGGGTAGGGTGGCGGATCGGAGGGTGGAGCCATCACTATAGACTCGGAGGACGCCTTGGAAGTCTTCTACTACATGGGGGATGGAACCCATCTTCGTGACAACTACGTATTTGATCAGTAGATGGTTTGGTTAGGGAATATTGGAAGAAGTGAGATGTCTATATAGAGGTGAGAAGGGAGGGGATGATAGTGACAATTGTTGAGATATAGCAGGTAGTTTTGTAATTTTGGGGAGGTTTTATGGAAGGTTTTCGTCCTATGATATTACCTTTCTAGCTTCCATTTTTTATATAAGGTTGAGGTTGGAGATTAATTTGGACCACGGCATTGGGTGTAGGCAACTGGCGCAATTAATATTAATTATATGGTCAATCACTAGCTAATAATGGGGTTGAACACCTATGTTTCAATTAATGGATACACATGGATCTTTTTTAAATTAGTGATTATTTAGTCCTAAATCATCATCCAATACATATTTCAATGATGTTTTTTTTTCATGGTAGATAACATATGTTATCCAATGTCGTTTCCGGTCCATATCATATTCAATCAATTAAACATAGTTCGATGGTCGAGGTCGAAGGAATCTGACTACAAATATGAATAGAAGAAACATTGAAAAATAATTAGGATATAAATAATGTGATAAGAACATAAAACTTCGTATGATACCTTTTCAATCAATATCGTTAAATTTTTTCGAAAATAAAGATATAGATTTGAAGGTGTGTTTGAACCATAGTATAATTTAATGGTTGAGATGAAATAATTAAGTAGGTAATATTAATCCAATAAGGCCTACTAACATAATTCATCAGTTGACAATGAATATAATATGAATCTAACATATGTTAAAGCTACATATATGCTTCAATGCATGGTACGAAATACCATTTTTTTCCTTGGAAATCATGGATATATTCCCCATGCAGGACAATGCATGCTTGACATAACTAGGGTTTTATGGTGCTCTTTTCAATTTCCAAGCACCTTATGGTGTATTCTTGAATGCCAACTTAGAACACCCATGACATTAATGGATACAAATCCATCGAATATAAGAGTTGGTTGATAATGCTTTTAGGAAACACTTACAGTTCAAAAAGATTTTTTTATTATTTTAAAATCAGGGATTTGATAAAATTTAAAAAGAATTGTAAAAAAAATTAAAAAATTATTTGAAGTGTTTCTTGGATAAGCACTGTATTCAACAATGTTTTTAATAAGAATATTTTATTTAGAGGTATTTTTAAGAGAATTATATGTCATTTATTTCTCTAAAAAATATTATAAGTAAAAGTGTTTCTTAAATTTTACAAAATACTATTTTTTTTATTAAAAAAATACTTTTTAAATTAAAAATACTTTTTAAAATTATTATCCAATATATTCTTTTAAAAATTAGAAACATTGACTAAATACTTAATCTTATCTTCAAAACTTCCTTTGACAATGGGGAGGGCCCCCCTACGGAGACCTAGACTTTTGTCATTTGGAGTTTGTGGCTGGGTCACATAAAAAACAAAAAAAGAAAAAAGAAAAAAGAAAAAAGGCTATATATTATGCAAAATAGAGGAAGTGACTGCAGTGAGAAAGGAGAATTGAACCAGAATTTAATCCAAGAGGCTTTTATCCTCATCCTCACAACCCTCTCTCATCTATCCGTTTAAACAATTGGAATCAAACTTAGAATCTCAACTTCAACATCCACATGATTTATGAGAAAAATCAAATGGACAACTTGCTAAAGGTATTTTGTCCTGCTCTTTCTCTTGTCTTCTTCTCCCGCTGAGTTGTATCCTCAATTCTTGGTTATAGGGTGTAGGTGTAGGCCACTCGTAAATGCTGGGAGTGGCCCTTCCCACATTGTCTTTTCTGTGGGTTAGAAGCCTTGATTTTGCTACCTTGAACCTGCATGTATATGCTTATACATTGTATGGCGGCCTCCTTGATTTTTACTCAAAGCTAATGAAGCTGATGCGACAATGAATGATCATGTTAAAAGTTTTTAAATGAGAACCTCAAACCATAAAAGCGAAGGATAATGCGGCCTGTACGATTGTGCATATTCATTGACAATTACTTTTGATGTTCATATCCAGAAGTGTTCCACTAGTGACACCCACTCCAAAATCATTAGAATACATCAATTAATCCAGGTGTGATCATGCTCAATTCGTTGTACAACTTATTCCTGAATGACTGAGGATGGTGAAGAACATGTATGGGTTGTATTGAGAAGTCTTTTAAGTGTTTTTTTTTTCTTCCTTGTGAAACTTCTTTTCTCTTGTGAAGTAGTTTTTCCGATTATCTCGTTGATGGAAGTCATTATTATTTATAGGTAAAGTTAGGGAAGCAAATTTGGAATTCCCAATATTTGATTGCTTAATTCAAAGAATTTGGTTTTTTAATTTTAACAATTTATCCATTTCAATAAGAAAATTTACCAATAAGAGTATATTTATTTTTAATTCTCTTTTGACTTCAATTCGAAGATTTATTTTCCTTTATTTAGAAAATTTGTTAACAAGAGAATATATTTTTATAATTCGCTTTTAACTTTAATGATTTCCTTTAAGTTTATTTTGTAAGACTTGAGCCTCCCGGCCTTCCATGTGGAAGGCTCTTTTCATAATTGGGTCTCTTTGCATAATTCTTCCCAAAAATTTACCATAACAAAAACAACTAGAACTTAAACTTAATAAATTTTTATTCAATTTTTATCTAAATTATCTTTTCTAAATAAAAGAAGGGTTGTGATACACTTTAACTCTCAATTTAAATTTGATCCTCTTCTCATGTTCTCTCAATTCACCAACTCCCAACATTTGAGAGCTTGTGTCTTCATTCATTCATTTGTATCATCATCTCTCAAAAATGATAATATATATATATTACATATAAAATTGTCAAGTGTTTGTCAAACTTTGTTTTTCCAAAATACCCTTTGTGGACTATATCCTTGCCCAAGCCCCAATGTTAGCTCATAGGCCTACCTCAAGCCCATCCCATATATCATCAAATTGTTCCCAAATGTATCCCATCTAATTACCTTTTGGATTCTCCATCTTCTTCTATTCATTATCTCTTCCTGTTATGAATGCTATTTGATATTACCAATTATCGTCTCATCATGATTACTTTAGCTAACAATGACTAAACATAATCTCATTTTCTTCTATTTTTATCCACTTTTCCATCACTATAAAATAAGTGTATAGTACCTTTTTTTTTTTATTATTATTATTAATGTAGAATTTTTTTCCAAGTGTTTCTTCAAATTGTTTGTCATTATTTAGATTTTTTTTTAGTCTACAATATTTCATTTATTAATACTAAATAGTATTTTCATTATTATGTAATGACTAATTCATACATTATCAAAGGCATAAGTATTTATAAAATTTAAGGTTTGAAATTTCTATTATTATTATTTAAGAAAAATTTGAAGATGCCCTTATCATGAATACTATTTGATGTTATCAATTATCAACAATGACTATGCATAATCTCTTCTTCTTCTATTTCTATCCTCTTTCTATTGTACACTTTTTTGAATAATTAAATTAAAACACAGGATTTTTTTTTTTTTATTTTTTATTTTTTATGTGGATTGTTCCCAAGTGTTTATTAAAAATGTTTGCCATTAGTTAAAAATTATTGGCTATGTTTGATTTTCGTAAAGTAATAGGTAAAGAAAAAAAAATGTGAAGAAAAATGATTTTCTCATATTTGGTTTATTATAAAAAATGCGAAAGAAAATTAAATATAATTAAAATTATTAAGAAATTTGTATATTTTAAAATGATTTAATTTATATATAGAAGAGTTAAATCATGAAAAAATTTGAAATAATATATAAAAATAATTTATTAATTTTAAATATTTATTTATTTATTTTATTTTCCTTCACTTTTTTCTTTCCTTTTTACTTTTCCTCCCTACTTTCTTTCCCTCACATTTTCCTTCAAATTTTTTAGGAACCAAACATAGCCATTAAGTTTTTTAACACATGGATAATGTTTTTTATATTTTTATGAAATATGGTAATAAAATAAAATCTAAAATATGTTTTTTTTTTCCTCATTTATTAATACTAAAAATATAATATTTTCATTATTATATGCTGAATAGTTTATACATTATCAATAACATTTTAAATAATAGTAAAAGCACATTTTTTGTTTATATTTTTTTGTGACATGGTAATAAAAGAGGTCAAAACATTGACATCTTCTAAGACTATATTGTCATTATAAAATGAACCACCCATCCAGCTAGGTCTACTTTTCTTGAAAACCATTTGTTCCAAATGATATAGTGACATTTTTTTTGTTGGGGAAGATTGAACTAATCTCATTTTTGTCGAGGAATTTACTCATATGAGATCTCTTTCAGGAATTTACACCTTTGTTTTCACTGTAACCAATAATGGAAATAAGCTTCAATAGAAGTAAGAAGAGGAATTAAATGAAAGATTTTTAGTGCGTTTGACATTGATTGTGGAAAGTGTTTTTAGTATTTCTAACCCTTAAAAATATTTATTTTTCAAGTATTAGAAATATTAGAAACACTTCCCAGAATCACTGACAAACACATTCTTAATTTATAAAATAACAAAGAATAGACCTATGTTGACATTCTGACCTCTAGGTCCACCACTTGCAAAACTCCCAATGACATGATTTGAGATGATAATAATTGAAAATAAAATGGTATTTAAGTTAAAGACATTGATTATTAATGTCATGTTTTCCAATGATTAATGAGAGAAGATGGTTTTATTACCACTTTGGGGATGTTTGGTAGATGAGAACGAGAAATGAGAATAGATATTTTGTTTTCATTTCTAAAGATATAAAATTTTATTTTACTAAAAAAGAATAAATATATTTATTATCATAATTAAATTCTCTATGTTAGCAAATTCTTTTCTTATTTCCAATAGAGGAAATAAAAAAAATCAAACTTCATTCTAATTTTCAATAAATATGATATCCAACAATTCAAGGGTAAAACAATAATTTTAAACTATTTTATATTATCTCATGGGATAAATGAATCAGAATACCACCTACTTGTGATGAATTGAAATCTCATTTATAAGTGAGATTTTATTTTTTACTAGAATCATTTTTTATTTTATTTCTACCTTCATAAAAATTATTCAAACACGAGAATGAGGGAAAAAATGAATGAAATGTTAATTCCCACGTACCAAACACCACCTAAGCTTAATTTTAACTTTTGTTATTTAGTGAAAGGAAAATAGCAAGAGAACAAAAGAAGATCCTAATTTATCAAGAAAAAAAAAGAAGGATAATTATATTGTGTTATTATGTTTATTTTTCATTAAGTTTCACACTTGCCATTTTTCAATCCTTTATTTTTTTATTATATTTTTTTCTACTTTATGATATTAGTATTTAAATTATATTTATTTTTAAAAAAGAATATATAACTTAAAATGTGCACTATTATGCAGTTGTGTCTTGAATTGTTAGGTACTAAAATCAAATTTTCTCACGTGGGCTTAAATTTTTCCTCTTGTTGGCTTGTTTAGCTTTTACATCATTTTATTAAAATCTTATACTGCTACATACAAACATGATTCTTGGTGCATTGGAATTTATGGAAAACATCATTTGTCCATTATCCTAATAACTTTCTATTTCTTTTAACTTCTTCACATTTCTCTTGTCTACTTCTATCAATTTCATACATAACATGAGCATTTTTAGTTTAATAATATTTATTATTATGTGTATATTATAATTATGATAATAACTTTTATTACCAGCTTAGTGTAGATCATATCTTTCTTTCTTAAGGTTTTCTATGTCATTACTATTATGTTAATGAAGCATAAAAACTTTTCGTTACCATACACACACACACACACACACACACACACACACACACACACATTATCTGATGAAAAATTTGGATTGCTTCATTCCCCATCCTAGGATCAAGGTAGGTGCATGAAATTAATCATAGGGCTACTAGATCCTATGCATAGTAAAAACATAGCATTTAAAAACTTTTCAAGATCTAGTTTGGCGTGTTTACCTCAAATTTGGATGTTCTCAAATCGAATATTTGTGGTGCAGATTGTTTTCGTATGTTGCAAAAGTCATTGGAGATCTTGTAGACTGTTGATTTTCCGCTCGATGACCCAACCTTGAAGTTAAGCATTTAAATGGTGGAAGTCTGGAGGGTGGAAGTTAGGGCTCTCTCTTTGGAATATAGGGAGAATGGTGGTAGAAGACTTAGAACCCTAACTCTATAAGGGGTATTTATAGGGTTCCTACTAGGTTTAAGTGACTTGAGTCTATCTTGGGTTTGGGTCACTTAATTTAGCCTAAAAAAGTCTTAATTAATTAATCAACCCAACAAGGCTTTAATAATCAATTGGCTCCTTCTAGGGATACAATCCCCTGTGTAATCATGCACAATTACTAAAACGTCCTTATTCACATAAGTGAACTAAAAACTAATTCAACCCTCATAAATCATGTCATCAAGGTATATGAGCTCAAATAGATTTCATAGGGTATTGGAGTGCAATTGACTCGCTTTGGTGGAATGTTGATTAACCTTCAAAATTGGGTTATGAGGAAGTCAATATTTTTTATGGGGCCTAATGGTTTGTGTTTAAGCTCATATTCTTTGTTGGCACAAATTTTGAGGTTTTATGGAAAAGTAATCATTTATGAGCATAAGAGCATTTTGGTAAAAACACAAGGTTGTATAGGATTTTCTAATTCATTAATTTTTATTTTCTTGATTGGGTTAATTAATTAGTTGAAGTCTATTAGTACTAATTAATTAATTTGTACTAATGGGATAGATTAAGTGTCTCAATCCCAAATTGGGCAAAATGTCACTTAAGCTCAAAAGGATGTCTATATAAACCTCGTTAGGGATTCGGGTTAGACACTTGGTTGTTCACAAAGACGATTTTTCATAAAGCCTCCATCTCTCTCTCTCTCTAAAGGTGTGCAGCCACACTATACAAGTTCCAAGGTTTAATAAATGAGTTATCAGGTGGAATATCACAAGGTGTTTGAGATCCACATCATCAATTGAAATATGATTTGTGAACATCTAGATTAAAGATAAGACTTTTAAGCAACGAGATTTAAGTTTTATCACTTTATTTGCTTTTGTTGTGATTAGATCTAGCATCTCTGGGTTGTTAGGTAGCATGTGTCTATGATTTGAAGGTTTTCCAAACATATGAGTACTACATCACCTTTATTGATGATTACTCTAGATTTGGATATATTTACCTAATGCATAGGAAATCCAATGCCTTAAGATGAATTTCATGAATTCAAGGTGGAATTGAAAAATCAATTAGATAAATATATCAAGACACTTCAATCTTATTGAGGTGCTGAATACATGTCTAGTGAGTTTGATTCTTTTCTTAATGAGTGTGTGATTATATCTAAGTTGAGTTCACCCAAGTAGAACAAAATGGAGTAGCAAAAAGAAGAGATTGAACTTTGATGGACATGGTGAGATCAATGATGCGTTTCTCATCACTTTCCACACCCTTTTAGGGATATGCCTTGGAACCTATAACTTACTTTCTTAACCTAGTACCTTCTAAGTCGATACCTTTGACTCCCATGGAGATGTGGATAGATTGTAAACCTAGTTTGCGACATATTCACATATGGGGGTGTCCAAAACATACGCTAAAACAAAGGTCGACAAGTTGGAAACAAGGTTTAAGGTTTGTTAGTTTGTAGTTTATCCAAGAGGAATGTAAAATTATTACTTTTATAGTTAGGTCGACTAGAAGACGTTTGTAGTATAAACATCAAATTTCTATAAGAAAGTTTTATGATAAGTAATGAGGCAAATAATGATATAGACTCGAGAACACTCGAGGAAAATCCTACATCAGCATAAGAGAATATGGATCTAGGGCTATAGATGCTAGCCATTCCCAATACTTCTAGTACATAGTGTCTTGTTGTAGTGGAAGGGTTGTTATACAATCGGATAGGTTCATGTATTTGGGACAATATTTTAAGGCAATTTCAAAGGAACATAAGACCAATCCCATAGACCAAGCAACATTGACACACATTTATGGCAATAAACTACAAAAGTAGAGTTAGAATCTATGTATTTTAGCAAGTTTGGAGATCTTAGAGAGGTACTTGAAGGGATAAAATTCATAGTTTATAAGTAGGTTTACAAGAGGAAAAGAGGAGTAGATGGAAAAATTAAAACATATAAAGTTAGGTGTGTGGTTGAAGTTTATAATAAAAAACCTAATTTGGACTTTGAGGAAACCTTCTGGTTGGTAGTTATGCTCAAATACATCATAATAATCTGATCTATCGCAGTGCATCTCGACTATGAGATACAAAAAATGGATGCTAAGACAACGTTCTTGAATAACTATCTTAATGAGAGTATCTATATGATACAACTAGAAGATTTCACAACAAAAGACTAAGAGCATGTAGAATGGAAATTGCATAAATCTATTTATAAATTAAAGTCATGGAAACAAGGTTAGCTCAAGTACAAAATTATTACATGCATGTTAAGACAAAGATCAAGTAATATTCATTAAGTATAACATTTGGCAATTAGAAGAGAAAACTCATATTTAGGGCCCCCACCAAAGCCCAATTTATTTTACATGGATTAATCCCACAAAATCCAATATTTTGGAATTAGGAAAAAAAAAATGTCTTCATGCTTATTAAAAATCAAGAAAAACGGAAAATTATTTTCAAAATCAAAGAAAATTTATGAAAGTGTTTATCTGAAAGGAAGGTTAGCAAGTTTATTTAAAAAACCGGGATTTTAATGACTTAAAATCTTAATTAAGGATGAAAAGTGGTAGAATTAAAAAAAATATATTCGAAATCTGGAGTGGGATCAAAATTATTTGAAAGAAAACTAGAGTTTTGAAAATTATTTAGAAATTGAAATCTTGAAAATTCAATTAAAAAAAAAAATAAGAAAATGGAATTTAAAAAAAAAAAATTGAAAATGAGAGTTTTGAAATTGGAATTTTGGAAAATTGGTATTTTCGAATTTAATTTTGAAAATGGGAATTTTGGAAAATTATTTGAAAAATGGAAGTTTTGAAATTTGAAATTTTGAAAAATTGTTTGAGAATGGATTTAAAAAAAAAAAATGTGAGAATTGAATTTCTTAAAAATTAAATTTGAAAATTAGAATTATGGAAAATTATTTGAAAATTAGAGTTTTGAAAATTGGAATTTTGAAAATTGTTTAAGAATGGAATTGAAAAAAAAAAATTGTGAGAATGGGATTGCTTAAAAAATTTAATTTTTAAAAGATGAGTTTTTTTTTTTTAAAAAAAAAAACAAAATATGAATTAAGAGGGTGACACGTGGCTTGGGAAGTTGTACTGGAAGGTGGCCATGCATTAATGAAGATCTGGTCGCCCCTATTCCCATGCAAAGCCAACTTACTAGTTCCAATGGATCTAGAAACTCATAGACTTTCACGTGGCCATCTGAATATGCATTAACCATTTTCAAACTTGTTGATGAGACTCCAAATTGGACATCTAGCAGTTTGTTTGCACTACTACCAAATTTTTTTGCATAGTTTCCATTGAAGGGGTTGTAAATCTTCTACAACCTTTCTCCCACAATGATAGTTCCGTCAACACAAATGCACCCAATTGCATCACCATATTCTGGAGGGACTCAAGCCAATTTCACTATGTTATCCTCATGCACCCTAGATCTGAAGGTGCAAGTGAAGAATGAAGATGCTGGGTCAATTGGATCGAAGATGGTCAGTGTCACACTGATTGAGCCCGTTGCCAATCTTTCACCACTGTAGTTCCGAGAAGAGCATGTGGTGACTATGTGGGCTGTGTGATGGCCGTGAGGGCTATGCGGGCTGTGTGTGGCCGTGAGGGTTGTGTGGGCTGCATGGTGGCTATGTGGGGGCCCATGAGGGCTATTTGAGCTGCATGGTGGTTGTGTGAGCAATGCGGGCTGTAAGGTGGTTGTGTGGTGGGCTTGAGGGCTATGTGGGCTGCATGGTGGCTATGTAGTGGTTGTGTGGGCTACATGGTGGTTGTGTAGTGGTCATGTGGGCTACATGGTGGCTGTGGTGGTTGTGTGGGCTAAGTGATGGTCGTGTATGGGCTGTGTGGGCAATGCGGGTTGTAACAGGATGATGGGGGTTGATGGTGATGCAAATGGGGAGTTGTTGGTGAAAATAGACAACTTTAGGATTGAAGTCGAGTGATGTTTGAGTTGTGGAATGAGTGAAGGAAGTAGTGAGAGAGGTGAATTTGATGGGTTAGATGGTGAGTGAAGCTGTAGGTAGTGGATATGGTGCAAATTTGGTGAATGTGAAGAATGAGAATTAGTGGGTATGAGAGGTGAACACACATGCATAGTTCATGCATGCTTGGAATGATTGAGAAGATGTTTGTTGGAGAGTGAATGGTGGAGTTGAATCCACAACAACTAGAGCAGGTTCACAAGGCTTTATGGTTGGATGTAGTTCTTTCAAGTATCCCCATTCAGGTTGACTCAGACGACTATATTTACCAATGACCTTGACCATGAAAGGAACCACAAAGCTTTTCTCTTGTTTGGTGAGTGAAACTCGATGAAAAGAGAAGTCGAAGACACGTACCAATGGTGCTAAATGATGCTGAATCTCGAAGGTCATGGCTCATTATTGATGTCTTCCACAACTAAATCTATTGAACCAACCTAATACCCATGACCATCATCTTCTTTGCCTTCCAAATCCATATCCATTCTAGTGGTTCACATAATTTTACAGGCATCCTGAAATTTCCGATTGTATGTAACGTGGCTCACATAGGACTCTCTTAGAAGCACCTCAAACAAGATGGTCATCCCAAATGAGGTACTTAACACCTCCAAGCACGCCAAAACGGAAATAGAGAAGAGAGAAAAAATAGAAACAGAGCATGTAGAAATGAAAAAAAATATGGTTAAACCAAGCCTCATTTCATCAGTGTCAATGGACTGGATACAGGTGGAATAAAAAGGAAACAAAAGCATGAATTTTATGTATCAAACTCAAGGAAGGATAAGTGCATCAGGTATTTACTAGAGAAAAAAAAAAAACAAAAATACCAAAACATATAGCCAAAATAGAGCATGCATGTAAGATTGGATCTAACAAAGCAAATGAGTGGCCCTTGATGTCCACTCCAATCAACAAAGCAAAACTTAGAATAGCAGCTGGAGCTGAGAATGAAGTAGTGTAAAAAATTATAAACAAGAAGCTACAGTAGTCATACCCATAAAACTTCCATCAGGCAAAGAGTTACTTGGCTACCCAGCTCCACTTTCTCGCTCTCTGTTTCTTGCTTTCTCAGCCCTTCTTGCTCTGTTTTCCTTTCTCACCTTCTCTCAAAACCTCTCCCGCTGAAAA
This sequence comes from Vitis riparia, assembly GCF_004353265.1. Taxonomy (NCBI): domain Eukaryota; kingdom Viridiplantae; phylum Streptophyta; class Magnoliopsida; order Vitales; family Vitaceae; genus Vitis; species Vitis riparia. The sequence goes on along the minus strand of NC_048438.1, from coordinate 3,820,392 downwards.
CCTCTCATCTTCTTCTTCTTTTAAAGAGTCTCTTCTATACTAAATCGTTCTCTCCATCTCACTTCCTTCAAGTCAAAATTTTCACTTTCCCATGCAACAACCCATTTTCCCATGGTGCAACTTCAGTTCCCATGGTGCGGTTCCCCTCCCTTCATCTTCTCTCCTAGTATTTTTTCCAAACTGTCCTTTTTAGAGTCAATATTCAGTCGTTATATTTTTCCAAAAAAAAAAGCGTAATCTCATCTCCAAAAATGAAACCTGTATCTTGAGAATTCTATCATTCCAATAAGTGGTAGCCCACCTTCCATATGTGGCTTGATCCTCTCCATTATCTAAGCTACCAAATTCACACTAAACATAATCGAATTTCAACCATGAGTTTCATGTATGCAACCATAATTCATCATCAAATTTAGTCCTAAAAGGCTTTCATATGTGACTGAATTTATCACCAAATACTCATATTAGAAGTCTCCACATGCAGCCACATTGATCATGAATTTTTCCTTAAAAAAATTTCAAGCCTTCAAACATTCACCTATGGATTTTCCTTAAAGAAACATCCACTAAACCATTTTCTAGTTTTCCATTTGGATTCTTTACTCTCCATTTAAAATGCAACCACTAAAGGCCACTTACAATGCCATGAATTTTATATTAGGACCCTTGAAATTTTGAAATTCCATTAAGCACTTGAACTTCCAAATTCTACTAATGGAAAATTCATACGCTAACACATAGCCATTGAATTCATGAATTACCATTTAAAAAAAATGTACTCATGCCTCCACTAGCAACTGTGTATGGTTGCCTTTCCAAGACAAGTTGATGTGCTTTAGTCCCCTAAAATTCCACATGCACCAAGTCTCTTTGTAGTTATAAGTCAGTTGCAACTCTTAAAAAATTTCTCTATTAATACATCCAGAATATCTCCATGAAATCATGCAAAAAAAAAAAAAAAAAAAAAATAGATACAAAAAAATAGAAATTAGAAATCGCGTAAGAATATCAAAAAAATAAAATAAAATCTCAAATAATCCAATAAGAGGAAAAAGAAAATAGAAAGGACTTAAAAAAAATTAGAATCATATTCTTAAGTAATTTCCCAATAAATAAATAATCTAAGAAAAAAAAAGTAAATAAATGAATAAATAAATAAATATCATGTAGGTAATTAAAATTCCAAAATAAAAATAATGCAATAGAAAATAATAAAAAACGGAATATAGAAACTTAAACCACTAAATATCGAAAAACCATTTTATGTAGTCAATAATTGAAATCAAGCCAAATACTCACATAATCTAAAAAATAAAGCAATCAAAACTAAGGCCTAACCTAAAGTGAAACAAACCTAAAGAAGTGTCCAAGTAATCTATACTAAAAAAAGTGTTTAAGTGACCTAGGGTGATTAGGAAGGTGCCTAAGTGACCTAGGGAGACCAGAATAGTATTCAAGTGACCTAGGGTGTGTCTAAGTGTGCTAAGGTGTGTCTAATGGGCTTAAATATGTCTAAGAAAACTGTCATAAAAGTGTATCTAATATCTAGAATGACTCAAAGAGGTAAGATATGTGAGTAACAATAGGCTTCCAAGAACTACTATAAAGTATTAAAAGAGTACTTAATCAAGATATGTACTAAGGGGACAAAATGGAGGGTCTACAATACCAAATACAATATAATATTAAAGTGGACATTACAAACCAATAAGTAGGAGAAAATTGTAGTAACTTAGTATCACATAAGTTCAATAACATCCATAAGTGTAATAATGTGATGTGTAATATGACAATACTGTGCCATGTATGAAATGTTAGGATGGAACCCTTAAAAGAATGACATGATGTAACAAATCATATTTTAATTTCCACTATTCTATTCATGTTTATATTTACTTGAGCATTCAAGTCCTCATCGTTTATATTATACATGACTTATGTGCATTAGGAGTTGTATGAAAGATCCAATTCATAAGTGTCTTACAAGTCGATGAGTTGTTCACAGTTGGTTTAGGGACTTAAGGCAATCCACCTGAGGTTGTAGTGTCCTACCTCCTAATTGGAGGAATGACTTGCTAGGTTATCTCAATAAGTTTCTCATGGTGAATGCATTATAATGTATAGCTACACATTGAACAAGACTTATGGTGAATCATGGCATTGGTTATCGAGTAGTCATGATTTCACCAAGCTACTATGTTGTATTGACTCTTAGCTTAAAAAAAATATTGATTTAGTATTGAGGTCTTCAGTGACTTTAACTTATGGTTGAGATCCTAAGGTGGTCATATATTTCTTATGGATTAGATTATTATTAATCAAGATAGCAATAAGTATTCTTAATAGAGACATCATAATATCTCATGGGATTGAGACAATATGTTTTCTTTGAGTGATCCTAAGGATTTGTGATCATGAAAATTAATTTCTTAAGTTAGATTTAACATATGTTCTTTGTGGGATAAAGTATGTTAATTAATCACAAAATAGAAAGATCTAAGACTTAATGATGGTAGAGGTAATCTTGAAAGGTTGATAGCTTCTACCTTGTTAGATTAGAAATACCAATTCATCAAGAGTTTATATGTAGTGGATAGTGGGTTAAAAACCTAAGAAATTGATTAAATTATATTTAATCAATTTTCATCTTGATGTAATTTAATAAGATGTTGGAGTGTAGCAGACTTTCTTTAATAGAGTGTTAAATCAACTTCAAAACTAAGTTTTGAGGGAGTCATGATTTTTTTGTGGGTCCCAATAGTCCTTACTCGAGCTCACAATTTTTGTTGACATAAAGGTTTGAGGGAAATTGGAAATTTAATCATATATGTGCATAAAAGGCTTTTTGGTAAAAGTACAAGGTGGCATAAGAACTTATGATTATTTATTCTGAAGTTTTGTGGAGAATTAATCATTTATCTGCATAAGGGCATTTTGGTAAAAGTGTAAGATTGCATGAGAATTAATGATTCATTTTTTAGGTTTTTTCCTAGATTAGTATAATTAATTAATTGGATCTTAATAGGGCTAATTAATTAATTAAGATCTAGTAGGTTAGATCAGTTGACCCAAGCCTAAGTTGGGCTAAAGTCATTTAAGCCCACAAGACTAGCTATATAAACAACCCCCCCCCCCCCCCCCCCCCCTCCCCCTCCCCTCTTCCTCTTATTGTTTAGGATTAGCCAACCTAATAGATTCTAACCTCCATCTCTCTAAGCGTGTAGCCAATCCACACATGTGCCATGGATCGAAGATAAAGCCAATGGGTGAATAATTCATGAGTTTCGAGACCATTTACATGGACTAGAGTAGGATTTTGGAACATTCAAATCCAAAGGTAACCCCCTCATCCCTCCCTCTTATTGTTTAGGATTAGCCAACCTAATAGAGTCTAACCTCCATCTCTCCCCCTCTAAGTGAGTAGCCAATCGACATATGTGCCATGGATCGAAGATAAAGCCAATGGGTAAATAATTCATGAGTTTCGAGACCATCTACATGGACTAGAGTAGGATTTTGGAACATTCAAATCCAAAGGTAAAGTTTTTTTAGCCTTAGATTTAAGGTTTTCTTAATTATTTTTTTTGTTATGCTTAAATATAAATCCCTAGAAAGATTAGATGCATGGACCATTGTGATCCAAGGCTTGGAATGGTTTTTCTAGTATTCTAACATGGAGCATGGTAGTCCATCTGAGGTGGCATATATAGGCTCAACAGTGACAATGTGGTCCCCTCTAACATCCTATAATGCCACATAGTGCTAATGATGTTGTCTCCAATCATGCTAAGTTCAACCCCTGCTAATCTATGAATTGAACTTCACCATTTATGAAGCATGCCAAGGTATTATCTTGCCTGATTCCAAACTTCCGCAACATACACTCAAGACAATGCCACTTAACAATATCAAAAGATATAAGTGGCAACATCATACTCTAATTATCTTGATCAACTAAACAAATGTCACAAAGTAATCCTAACATGTTATTTGTGTAAGACTACCCTAATGCCTCATATATTCAATTCTTAATATGGATATAACAAAGTTTATATAATAATAATAATTTAGGGAGAACAAAATTACTATTTAGTTCAAACCTGGTCAAATTGCTATCTATAAAACTCATCTCTACATATTACTAGTACATGGTGAGGAGTGTCTACATAAGATAGAGGAACCCTCCATTGACTGTCAAATGCATAAGCCAAGAGTCCCTAATCTATAGTCGCTACTAAATAAATAAGTGATCTATTAAGATGACCCACATGCAATCGCTCTCATGACCATAACATAAAAATAAAATATATTATATTAAACTACACATAATTTTGACAAAAATACCTAATTAATAAAGTCAAAATTATACTTACAACAATTGTATTGATATGTAATAATATTCTTTGAAAAAAATATTTAATATTAAAATAGTAATATATTTAGTTTGGATATATTCAAACCAAAAAATAAATAATGGTATATGCATGATTCTTTGCTTTAAAATATTTGTAATTTTATTTACAAACTTATATTTCTTCTATATTTTTAATAATATATTAAATTAGATAATTAAAATTAAGAGAAATACAAAATATGTAAAATATAAGTGAGTAAATTAGTAGCCCAATGGTTAGCTTCTTATCGGCCTTGTTGATGGTTAGGGTTTGAGCATTGTCCAAATATCCCATGTTATCCACTATTATCTATTAAACCACATTATCAAAATATAGTTTCACTTGAAATAAAAACATCAAAATATCAAAAGCCAATGTGAAATAAGTCAAAAATAAAAATAAATAATAACTTAAAAAAAGTTTTTAATGATTTTTAAAAGGGGAAATCATGTAACCATACATCAATTAACAAAAATATGAGACTTTAGAACTTTACTTTTTGTTTTTTAATTTTAGTGTAAAATGGGAAAAAAATATTGTCTATTCATGCATTCCAATAGTGCTTTCAAATTCATTCCACAATTACCTTCAAAAGTAAAAAACAAAGTACACAACAATTTAATATCACTTATTGACAAGTACATGTGTAATTTATTTTTATTATTTCTCTTAAATCAATATATCTCACTTACCACTTGCCATGTTCCCACTTTTTTTTTCCTCTCATTCCATTATAGTCCATTGTCACCTATTATAGTTATTATTGTTATTATTATTATTATTATTTTCCTTTATATTCTTTTTAATATGCTCATGTATTTTCTCACAAAACTTCTTTGATTTTAATTTTTTTTTACTCTCTAATTTCTCCATATTTATTGATTTTAATTATTTTTTGGCATATAAAACTTAAAATGATAATATATAATAAATATTTAATATAACAAATTAAATAAAAACAAAAATCTATAATGGACAAAAATGAAAATATTATTCCACAAATAATATACTTGATGATTTTAAATATTAATTATAATAATATATTTGATAAATTAAGATTTAAATTTTAAAAATTCTATTTTATTATTTAGAGTTTTATGATATAAGATTTTTTATATTAATACTAAACAAAAGATTTATTTATTTTGTAAATTCTATCACATGTAAAAGTAAAAATATCTTTATAATACTATTTTATTATTTACATAATTTTTTTTGCTTTTATCATTTTTCCTTAGATTTTAATTTTATTGTGGATCTAACTTTTTGTTTGGTTAAAATATTTAATTTTTAATTAAAATAAAATATAAAAGAAAATATATTTTTCATAAAAAAATTGAATTTAACCTTTTATATTAATTTCATAAAAAATAGGTACATCCTTAAAAAAAAAAAAAGAAGGTAAATTCATGCTTAAGGGAATCAGAACTACTATCATACTTATCATAGTGTATATATTCCTTTGGGACCCTCAATAAGTAATTGGAGGTCCTCACCCACCCCAAATTGAACTTTGGAATCCTAGGTATATCCATTCTTAGAGGAACCAAGACCCTTATCTCCATTCTCATGGTTCATATATTCCTTTGGGGACTCTCGAGAAGGAATTGGAGGTTGTTCCCCACCCTAGAACAGACATTGGAACCCAAGGTACATCCTAAAGATAATTTGGTACATCATTTAAAAAATTTGGTACATCTTTCACAAAATTTGACACATCCTTAAAACAATTTGGTACATCCAATCCATGAACTATTGGGACCTCTATATTATTATCCATGGTTTGTTTATTTCTTTAAGGATCTTTAGGAAGTAATTAGAGGTCATTCCCTACTCCAAAATGAACTTTGGAACACAAGGTACATCCTTAAGGAAATTTGGCACATCATTAAGAAATTTTGGTACATCCAACATTTGGGCTATCGAGACCCTTATCTATCTTCCCATGGTCCATATTATCCTTTAAGGACCCTCAAGTAGTGATTGGAGGCCATTCCCCATCTCGAAACAAACTTTGGCACTCTTGGTATATCATTTACAAAATTTGATACATCATTTACAAAATTTGGTACATCCTTCACAAAATTTGATACATTCTTAAAAATATTTGGTACATCCAATCCTTGAGTTATCGAAACCTTTATCTTATTATCCATGGTCCATTTATTTCTGTAGGGATCTTTGGGAAGTGATTGGAGGTCGTTCCCTACTTCGAAATGAACTTTGGAACCTTAGGTACATCCTTGAGAAAATTTGATACATCCAATCCTTAAGCTAACGGGACACCTATTTCCCTTCCCATGGTCCATTTCTTTCTTTGGAGACCCTTAGGAAGTGATTGGAGGTTGTTCCTTACCTTGGAACGGACTTTGGCCACCTTGATACATCATTTACAAAATTTGGTACATCTTTCACAAAATTTGGTACATCCTTAAAAAAATTTGGAACTTCCAATCCTTGAGCTACGGGGACCCCTATCTTATTACCCATGGTCCAGTTATTCCTTTAAGGATCTTTGGAAAGTGATTGGGGGTTGTTCTCTACTCCGAAATAGACTTTGGAACCCTAGGTACATCCTTAAGAAATTTTGATACATCCAATCCTTGAGCTAACGGGACACCTATCTTCCTTTCCATGGTCCATTTATTCCTTTGGATAGCCTTAGGAAGTGATTGGAGGTAGTTTCCCACTTTGGAATGGTCGTTGACCCCTTGGTACATCTTTTACAAAATTTGGTATATCCTTTATAAAATTTGGTACATCCTTCATAAAATTTGGTACATCCTTAAAAATATTTGGTACATCCATTCCTTGAGGTACCAGGACCCCTATCTCATTACCCATGGTCCGTTTATTCCTTTAGGGATCTTTGGAAAGTGATTAGAGGTTGTTCCCTACTCCAAAACACACTTTGGAACCCTATATACATCCTTAAAAAAATTTGATACATCCAATTCTTGACCTAATGAGACACCTATTCTCTTTCCATGGTCCATTTCTTCCTTTAGAGACCCTCGAGAAATGATTGGAGGTTGTTCCCCACCTTGGAACGGACTTTGGCACCCTTGGTACACCATTTACAAAATTCGGTACATCCTTCACAAAATTTGGTACATCCGATCCTTGAGCTATCGGCACCCCTATCTTATTACCCATGGTCTGTTCATTCCTTTAGGGATCTTCGGAAAGTGATTGGAGGTCGTTTCCCACTCTGAAATGGACTTTGGAACCTTAGGTACATCATTGAGAAAATTTGATGCATCCAATCCTTAAGCTAATGGGACACCTATCTCTCTTCCCATGGTCCATTTATTCATTTGGAGACCCTCGGGAAGTAATAAGAGATCATTTCCCACCTCAAAACGAACTTTGGCAACCTTGGTACATTCTTTACAAAATTTGGTACATCCTTTACAAAATTTGGTACATCATTCACAAAATTTGATACATCCTTAAAAAAATTGGTACATCCAATCCTTGAGCTATCAGGACCCTTATCTTATTACCCATACTCCGTTTATTCCTTTAAGGATCTTTGGAAAGTGATTGGAGGTCGCTCCCTACTTCAAAACAAACTTTGGAACCCTAGGTACATCATTAAGAAAATTTGATACATCCAATCCTTGAGCTAACGGGACACCTATCTTCCTTCCCATGGTCCATTTATTCCTTTGGATAGCCTTAGGAAGTGATTGAGGTAGTTTCCCACTTTGGAATGGTCGTTGACTCCTTGGCACATCTTTTACAAAATTTGGCACATCCTTTATAAAATTTGGTACATCCTTCATAAGATTTGGTACATCATTAAAAAAAATTGGTAAATCCAATCCTTGATCTACCGGGACCCCTATCTTATTACCCATGGTCCGTTTATTCTTGTAGAGATCTTTGGGAAGTGATTGGATGTACTAAATTTTCTTAAGAATGTACCTAGGGTTCCAAAGCTCGTTTCAGACTAATGAACGACCTCCAATCACTTCCCAAATATCCCTAAAGAAATAAACGACCCATGGGTAATAAGATAAGGGTCCCGGTAGCTCAAGGATTGGATGTACCAAATTTTTTTAAGGATATACCAAATTTTGTGAAGGATGAACAAAATTTTGTAGATGATGTACCATGGAGGCCAAAGTCCGTTCCAAAGTGGAGAACGACCTCCAATCACCTCCTAAGGTTGTCTAAAGGAATAAATGGGTGATAGGAAGGAAGATATGTGTCTCGTTAGCTTAAGGATTGGATGTATCAAGTTTTCTCAATGATGAAACTAGGGTTCCAAAGTCCGTTTTAGAGTAGGGAATGACCTCCAATCACTTTCCAAAGATCCTTAAAGGAATAAACGGACCATGGGTAATAAGATAGGGGTCCCAATTGCTCAAGGATTGGATATACCAATTTTTTTTTTTTTTTTTTAAGGATATACCAAATTTTGTGAAAGATGTACAAAATTTTATAAATGATGTACCAAGTTTTGTAAATGATGTACCAAGGGGGCCAAAGTCCTTTCTGAAGTAGGGAACGACTTCCAATCACTTCTTAAAGATGTCAAAAGGAATAAATGGACCATGAGAAGGAAGATAAGTGTCTCATTAGCTCAAAGATTGGATGTATCAAATTTTCTTAAGAATGTACCTAGGGTTCCAAAGTCTGTTTTGGAGTAGGGAATGACCTTTAATAACTTTCCAAAGACCCTTAAAGGAATGAACAAACCATGGGTAATAAGATAGGGGTCCCGATAGATCAAGGATTGGATGTGCCAAATTTTTTTAAGGATGTACCAAATTTTATAAAGGATGTACCATGGTTGCCAAAGTCCGTTCTAAGGTAGGGAACAACCTCCAATCACTTCCCGAGGGTCTCTAAAGGAAGAAATGGACTATAGGAAAGGAGATAGGTGTCCTGTTAGCTCAAGGATTGGATGTATCAAATTTTCTCAAGGATGTACCTAAGGTTCCAAAGTCCATTTTAAAGTAGGGAACAACCTTCAATCACTTTCCAAAGATCTCTAAAGAAATAAACGGACCACGGGTAATAAGATAGAGGTTTCGATAGCTCAAGGATTGGATGTACTAAATATTTTTAAGGATGTACCAAATTTTGAATGATGTACCAAGAGCCCCAAAGTTCATTCTAAGGTGGGGAATGACCTCCAATCAATACCTAAGGGTCCTCAAATGATAATATGGACCATTGGAAGGTAGATAGGGGTCTCGATAGCCTGAGGATTGGATGTACCAAAATTTCTTAATAATGTACCAAATTTCCTTAAGGATGTACCTAAGATTCCAAAGTTCGTTTCGGAGTAGGGAATGACCTCTGATTACTTCCTAAAGATCCCTAAAGAAATAAACAAACCATAGGTAATACTATAAAGGTCCCGATAGCTCATGGATTGGATTTACCAAATTGTTTTAAGGATGTGCCAAATTTTGTGAAAGATGTACCAAATTTTGTAAATGATGAACCAAATTGTCTTTAAGATGTACCTTGGGTTCCAATGTCCGTTCTAGGGTGGGGAACAATTTGCAATTTCTTCTCAAGGGTTCCCAAAGGAATATATAAGCCATGAGAATGAAGATAGGGGTCTTGGTTCCTCTAAGAATAGATATATATACCTAGGATTCCAAAGTTCGTTTTGGGGTGGGCGAGGACCTCCAATTATTTATCGAGGGTCCCAAAGGAATATATACACCATGATAAGTATGATAGTAGTTTTGGTTCCCCTAAGCTTGAATTTACCTTCTTTTTTTTTTTTTTTTTTTTTTTTTTTTTTTTTTTTTTTTTAAGAATGTACCTATTTTTTATGAAATTAATATAAAAGGTCACTACTACAAAAATAATTTATGGTGTCACTTTTATAATAATGACACCATAGGGTTTATAATTAATAAAGGTGACACATCTGATAAAAAATCTTTAATTGAGGTGGTTAGATTATATTAGTTTTATATTTATAGTGTCATTTTTCGGAAAGTGACATCATATAAAATAATTTTTTTTAAGTATTATAACTTAATGAGCCCACTTGAGCCCACTTTTAGAATTAATTATGAGAGACAATATATAAAAAGCCCATTGTTTCTACATGCCACCCACAATCCAAAAAATCTCAGTATACAAACCTATATATAAAATCATAATCTTCTTCTACCTTTTCTCTCACCCATAGTCAACACGCTCACAATCGACATTCTTCTTTTTTTGGACTCCCAGGTAACCCAAAATCTCTTAGAACTATCATCTTTTTTCTTTTATTAATGTCATTATATTGATTGTTTCAACATCTTTGTATTATGATTTTTGTGAACTGCGTTTTCTTGAGTTGTAGGGAAGAAAAACTTAGGTTTAAACTTCTAGCCTAGAAGAAAAAACCTGTAGATTAATTGAGTTTTTAATCTGAACCAAGCACATGGCCGATTCCTTAAAAACAAGTGAAAAACAAGAAAAAATTAATGATTTTTAATATGTATTTGTGTGAGAATGACAGGTACAGAATTTTGTTGAAATATACTGCCATATAATCTTCATCCCTTCTAAAAATTGAGAGAGAGAAAAAAAAAAGAATGATTTTTTTGTTTGTATCTAAGTGGGAATGAGATATAGAATTTCGTTGAGAGTATCTAACCCCAAAAGGACCGATCCGAGAAGACAATACTCCCACCATCCTCAATCCTCCCGGCTAGTGGATAGTATCGAGTTAGAGTTTCAGAGAGGGATTTCTTAAGCCCACTTAATCTATGGGAAAAGTCAACTGGGTTATCACCGCCATTGTTGGTGTAGAATAGGATGATGGGAATATACACGCCATAACTCATTTGATCGAATATGGAGAGCTTGTACCATATTTGGGAATGTGGGGTTGGAGAGGAAAGTTTGATAGTTTCTCTGGATATTATCTCTGGTTTCATGGTTGCCAAACCCTCCCTACATATTTTCTCAGGCTCATTATCTTTCTGAACGAGGTTTGTAAGCCACAACCATGCCACTGTATTTATATCTTAAATATTCTAAAAACTTTTGGGTTTTTTTTTTATATTGTAAAATATGTTTTTGTTTTGTTTTGAAAAACAAAAAATCTATTCTCAAAAACACTATCATTTTTTTTTTCTTCTAAATTTGTTAACTTTTTATGACATTTTTTTAAAAAAGATTTTAATGAAATATTGAAAATTTTCTCACGCTCGTTTCCTTGTATATCCCGGAGTAGGATCGTGGTTAATATTTGAATATGCACAAATTAAAATTTATAGAAATATTTTTAAATTCTCATTTAGTATATGAAAATCTATTTTCACAAAAGAATATCAATGAATATTTCACATAATATTCCTTACCAAAAGAGAATATACAATAAATTGGTTGCCTTGTATCAATTACCTTCTTTCTACCATATAAACATATTGACATGACATAACTATCCCTTTTTGTTGTTGTCTTATTAAAAAAAAAATAACTAAAATAAAATGAAATAGTAAGTTATTTTATTAGACAACTAAATTCCAAATAATAATAATAATAATAATAATAATAATAATACCATATATATCAACAAGCCAACATGGTATAACGGAGGTATATATGGATTATTTTTCCTATTTAAAACATTTTAGGTAGTATATGTTAGTGAGAATATTGTATACAATATTTTATATATTAGAGTTTTACTCGTATCTAAAAGAAATTTAAGATACTTAAATTTGATTATGAAAGTTCATGTATGGGGTAAAATCTGCCCATTCATAGATAGGCATTTTGTAGAGGTAGTGTAATTTAAAAAAAAATTATTTCATCAAAAATGATTTTGAAATTACCATACATTTTTATTTTAAATAGAATTTAATTTTTTAAAGGTGAGTTCACTACAAAAAGTGAGCTTGTAACTTTTGTTTTTATTAGTTATTTGTTTTTATTACTTATAACTTTTAGTATTTATAAATTAAAATTTTAGTACTTAAATTTAATATTTGGCTTTGAGCTTGACTGGCCAACAAGCCTTGTCATACTTGAACTGAACATCCTCAAGTATGTCATTTTATGTCTGTAGTAAATTTGATTGTAACTTGGTATTTTATTGTTTAGGAGTATATATTACTAACATTCCTGCCCTTTTCATAGGTGTTGGATAAAGGAAAGAAAAAGATAGTGAAGGTAACAATTATTCGAAAATCTAAGCCTCAAAATCATTTGGTCATTAAAAATTTTTAGAAATTTGTGGATGGTTGTCTTGGTAATGACAAGACATACCCAATACAGCTCGCCATTTCACTATTTGGTGTCGAATTTCAAACATATATATCTAGAGAGGATTGTGAATACATTATTTCATCTTTAGAGGTGTCATCAAATTGCATCTCCTTCTATTTATGGTGTGCACCTTTTATTTTCATTTGTTTTTATTTTTTTAATATGAGTTGCCCATGTTGAACGAGATTGGATATGACTAATGATAATATTCTTTTGGTGTTTTGATACAATAATAAGCACATGCATGATCAACTACATATTGCCAAAAAGGAATCATAATTTATATTTGTTAATTCTTTTACAATATCACGAGCAGGCTTTAGTACTCATCAAACATAGAAAATAGCACAATTGTTGTCAAAACTCTTAATAGAGTGCCAAGATGCTAAATATGTTTTCATGCCCTACAACCCTGAGTAAGTGGCGAATATTATACTTTAATTAGAGGTTTTATGATTGCTTTATATTTCTAATTAGATGCTACTTTTGTTTTTGATGTTTTAGCTTTCATTGGGTCTTGGTAGTGATTGAGCTAAGGAAAATGATAGTCCACTATCTTGACCCTATGCATCGCAAACCATGTGAAGACTTAAAGGATATCGTAAATATGTAAGTTCTTCTTATTATTTTTCATAGTATTATTTTTTTTATATATAAAAAAATACATTCACCTCAAACACATTTTTTTTTTATATTTATATATTAAAACCTATAACATTTACCTATTTTAAAAATGTACCCATTGAACTTATTTACATAGGGCTCTTCAAATATCTTCAAAGAAAACATCTAAGAGGGAGCCATCTTGGCAACTAGTGTAGGTGACATCCAAAAATTTTTCTTTACACATTAGCTTATGCATTTGCACCATATATATATATGAGTACTAATGTTATTTTATAATTGATCGATTAGTGTTCAAGATAAGAAGGAGGGTTCAAATGTGGCTACTTTGTTGTGAGATTCATTAAATAGATAATTTTTTATCCTACAATTATTGCTTCAAAGGTATTACTTATTTAATGAATTGTACATAGTTATAGCCTTCCAAATGTTGTGCATTTTAATGCTATTTTCTTATTTGATTTCAGTTTGGTGATAAAAAAAACATATTCTCAAGTAGAATTTGATGAAATTAGAGGAGAATGAGCTACTTTTGTGCTACAACTAATCATGAATCATGTTGATGCATCATGATCACCATGCATGGTGAGTCCCTTAGCTACTATATGAATTTTTCCATAGGTATTGTATAGTATTGCTTATTCTTTGAATAATGTTTCTATTTGAAAAAAAGAAAAAAAAAATAGTTCTTAGATTTGTTCATTTATGATAACATCGATCCATGTTTATTTTCTTCAATAAAAATCTATAAAACTCATTAAACTATGAAATGCAGGTATACACACTTGGGAGGGTGGAATGGAGAATAGAAAGAAAGAAGAAGGCAACAAGATTTTGGGTTTTTAAATGCAACTCTTATGTCATACATTGTAGGACATAAACGTTACTTTAATTGGTACTGAGAAATTTAGATTTTTAAATGGGACTTTTATGTCATTTTATAGTTAGCCAGTTTTATGCTTATGAAATGGAGGTATACATGAATGTTGAGATCTTTAACATTTCTAAATCATGTTTTGGTATGTATTCACTCTTCTTTTTTAGTTTTGATGGGTTTGATATGTTGGATGTACTATCTTTTTGTGAACATTTGATAAACAAATATTATTAGATGATCAATGTATTATGAGTTATTACATAAACATTACAAAAAAATTAGTTAAATATAATATGATTGTTATATTTATGGACAAAATATAAACAGGTTAATCTTATTAAGTCATAAGCATTACAAAAATCTACAGCTAAAACCAATAATATCTTCTACAATAATTTACAATGATGTGACATCATAACTCAAAGGTGATGCATTTAATGTGACATTATAACTCAAAGATGATGCATTTAATGTGACACCACATCATCACTAGAAATATATGGTGCACTTCCGAATGGGTCACCATTTATCTACTTTGGTGTCCCTTCCAAATATGTCACTAATTGGTACCCTCTATGGTGTTAGTAGAGAAGGTGACGTTATGTTGTAGTGACACTCTATGTTTATAGTGACTCGTTATAAATATCACCATATATCTTTTTCCTTGTAATGGGTTAAATAATTTTTTTTATGAAAGATATATTTTCTTTTATATTTTAATTTAATTTAAAATTAAATATTTTAACCAAATAAAAAGTTAGATCCACAATCAAATTAAAATCATAAGAAAAATGATAAAAACACCATCACTTATTGTGATTTTGATATGATAAATTTAAAATGAAAATTAAAAGAAAAATAATGTAAATAATAAAATAGTATTATAGAGATATTTTTACTTTTACATGTGATAAAATTCAAAATAAATAAATATTTTGTTTAGTATTAATATAAAAAATCTTATATCATAAACCTCTAAATAATAAAATATAATTTTAAAATTTAAACCTTAATTTATCAAATGTATTATTATAATTAATATTTAAAATCATCAAGTGTATTATTTGTGGAATAATATTTTCATTTTTGTCCATTATATATATATATATATATATATATATATATATTATTTAATTTTTTATATTAACTATAATATAATATCATTTTAAGTTTAATATGTCAAAAAAAAAATTAAAATTAAAGAAGTTTTATGAGAAAATACATGAACATATTAAAATGAATATAAAGGAAAAGGAGAAAAATAGTAATAAAAACTATAATAGGTGACATTGAATTATGATGGGAGGAAAGAAGAAAAAAAGGGAAAAAAAGAAAAAGAAAAAGAAAAAGAAAAAGTGGGCACATGGCACGTGGTAAGTGAGATATATTGATGTGAGAGAAATAATAAAAATAAATGACACATATATTTATTAAGAGATGTATTAAATTGGTGTATATTTTGTCATTTACTTTTGAGGGTAATTGTGGAATAAATTTAAAAGCAATATTGGAGTGCATGAATAGACAATATTTTTTTTATTTTACACTAAAATTAAAAAATAAAAAGTAAAATTCTAAAATCTCGTATTTTTTATAGTTAATGTATAGTTGTATGATTTTCCCCTTTTAAAAACAAGCACAGTGACAAACGACTTTTTAAGTTTCAAAGAATGTCCAATTTCTTTTTTTACGGAACATTTGAAACAAAAATTCAGATGAAAGGATGGAACATTTTGGTAAACGAATGACCGACAGGTGCATTATTTTCCATATGCATGGGTGAAAGCATTGGCATCCAAAGAGGCCACACTGTCAATCACGCATTCCAACCACATCACCATTCATGGAATTGCGGAAAAGCAGTAGTAGTGGGTTGCGTCTCAGTCTTAGAGATGAAAGCATTTTCAAACTTCCAATTCTGATAGTGATAAGGATACAGTAGGCAAAAAGTAAAAGGTGAAGGTGGTGGCATGCAAAAACCATAAAGGGTCGGTGGTGACTCATAAAAAGGGGCCAAATTCGGGAAAGCATAGTCACTTGGCGGTGCCATTTCCCTCTCCAAGTCGCTCTAAGCCCTACTCCCTAGGTAAAATGGGAATCTTCCCTCTTCAAAAGTAACCCATTATCTCATGAGCCAAAAGGCCTAAAAGCATTACCTTAAACTTGTGTGAATGCATTGTTATGTCTAAGGCTGCCTTGCACATGAAGTTTAGAACCTTTGTTATCTCCACTTTTCTTCATTACAACCCACAACTCCACTACCAACCCAACATCTCTCTGCGCCTGATCTGTATCGAGATATATATATATATATACATATTTCCAACATCTCTGTATTGTTCTTCTGCATGGAGGTTTCTTTAAGTGAAAGTCATTATTAGTATTATGGCTACCATTCGGAAGCTGATAGTTGAGGTAGTGGATGGTCGGAATCTTTCGCCGAAGGATGGGCAGGGGACGTCCAGTCCGTATGCGATTGTGGACTTCTGTGGGCAGCGAAAGCGGACCAAGA
This sequence comes from Vitis riparia, assembly GCF_004353265.1. Lineage (NCBI taxonomy): Eukaryota > Viridiplantae > Streptophyta > Magnoliopsida > Vitales > Vitaceae > Vitis > Vitis riparia. Next base: position 3,803,744 of record NC_048438.1, on the reverse strand, counting down.
CGGTGGTGCGGGACTTGAACCCCACCTGGAATGAGGTCTTGGAGTTTAATGTGGCGTCGGGGGCTTTGGAGTTGTTCGGGGACACGATTGAGGTTGATGTTTTGCATGATCGGAGCTATGGCCATACACGTAGAAACAACTGTTTGGGTAGGATTAGATTGAGTTCTAGGCAGTTTGTTAAGAAAGGTGAGGAGGCTTTGATCTACTTCCCTTTGGAGAAGAAGAGCTTCTTTAGTTGGACTCAGGGCGATATCGGTTTCAAAATTTATTATGTGGATGAGGAAGTGCCTTCGCAGCCACCGGTACTGGAGGAAGTTAAGCCACCTGAGGCAGTGCCGCCGCCTGCAGCTGATTCCGGAACCACTGACGCTTCCGCAGCTCCTCCTCCCAAGACTGAAGCAGTGCCGCCAGCTGAACCTGAACGTGCAGCATCTGATCCGCCAAAATCTAGTGAAGAACAACCGCCGGCTCCACCACCTGTGGAAGCTGCACCTCCAGCCGAAGAACCTGCACCACCTTCGGAAAATCCCACCCCTGAAGCAGAAAAACAGCCGGAATCTGAGCCACCGCCGCCACCACAGGAAGGAACACAGGATAAGATGGAGGCATGCCCACGAGACGTAGAGCAATCAAATGCAGAAACCGAAGCTCCAGTTCCCAAATGGGTACCGTCGCCGCAGGTCATGGCATCTATAGAAAACAGATCGGCTGCTCCGCAAGTGAAATTCGCCCCATTCGAGCCAGTTCACCGGCCACTGTCTTCCGGCAACTTCAAGGCCGATCTGCCGGGGACAGTTTCAATCGAACGGACCTCTTTCGATCTCGTTGAGAAAATGCACTACATATTCGTCAGAGTCGTGAAAGCTCGATCTCTACCCACTAAAGGAAATCCGGTGGTGACGATAGCAGTTTCCGGAAGCCACGTCAGCTCCAAACCAGCCCTGAAAAGTACAAGCTTCTTTGAGTGGGACCAGACATTCGCTTTCGGCCGTGAGACACCAGAATCTACTTCCCTTCTTGAAGTCTCAGTGTGGGACCCTCGACTCTCAAATCCATCCGACGTGGCAGGAGATGGTTTCTTAGGCGGCATCTGCTTTGACGTGGCGGAGATTCCACTGCGGGATCCACCTGACAGCCCACTAGCCCCACAGTGGTACCGAATCGAAGGTGGTGCAGCCGAAAACGGCGTTCTGATGCTCGCCACGTGGATCGGCACTCAAGCTGATGAATCGTTTCCTGAAGCATGGATTACTGACGCAGCCGGTAGCGTTCACTCGAAATCTAAAGTATACCAATCTCCCAAATTGTGGTACCTTAGAATCACAGTTATGGAAGCTCAAGACGTTTTGCCGTTAACGTCGTTAAAAGATTTGTCACTTCAACTAACAGTGAAGTTGGGGTTTCAAATACAAAAAACAAAAGTCTCCGTCACTCGAAACGGAACTCCGTTATGGAACCAGGACCTCATGTTCGTCGCCGCCGAACCCTTCACTCACGAGCACCTCATCTTCACCCTCGAAAGCCAGCAAACGAAAGGAAAGGTAGCCACCCTGGGCGTCGCGAGAGTGCCGTTGACGGCGATCGAGCGGCGTGTGGACGATCGAACACCTGTGTCGCACTGGTTCAGCTTTCAAAACCCTAACAAGGAGGAGGAAAGGAGCAGTTACAAGGGTAGAGTCCACCTACGTTTATGCTTCGACGGTGGATATCACGTGATGGACGAGGCCGCGCATGTCTGCAGCGACTTCCGGCCGACGGCGAGACAGCTCTGGAAACCACCTATCGGCACGGTGGAGCTGGGAATCATCGCATGTAAAAACCTTCTCCCAATGAAAACAATCGACGGCAGAGGATTAACGGACGCGTACGCAGTAGCCAAATACGGTCCGAAGTGGGTCCGTACACGTACAGTATCTGAAAGCCTGGATCCTAAGTGGAACGAGCAGTACACGTGGAAGGTGTACGACCCCTGCACTGTCCTCAGCGTTGGGGTGTTCGACAGCTCCGCTGCATTCCAGATAGAAGGCTCCAAGGAAGCCACGCATCCAGATTTCCGAATGGGGAAAGTACGGATACGTATCTCTACTCTTCAGACGGGTCGAGTGTACAAGAACCGGTATCCGTTGCTGCTCTTGTCTCCCGCAGGAAAGAAGCAAATGGGGGAGATAGAGCTGGCCGTGAGATTCGTACGTGCCGTTCACACGCTCGACATCCTCCACGTCTACAGCCAACCTCTCTTGCCCTTAATGCACCACATCAAACCTCTAGGAGTGGTCCAACAGGAAATTCTGCGGAACACTGCTGCCAAAATAGTGGCCGAACACTTATCGAGGTCGGAGCCACCGCTGAGGCGGGAGATCGTGCTCTACATGTTGGACGCCGACACTCAGGCCTTCAGCATGCGAAAGGTGCGGGCAAACTGGATCAGGATCATCAATGTGGTGGCCGGAGTGATCGACATAGTCCGATGGGTCGACGACACTAGGTCGTGGAAGAATCCGACGGCCACAATCCTGGTGCACGCCTTGCTGGTGCTGCTGGTGTGGTTCCCGGATCTCATCTTCCCCACGCTATCCTTCTACGTCTTCGCCATCGGCGCGTGGAACTACAGATTCAAATCGCGAGAGCCACTCCCCCACTTCTGCCCCAAGATATCAATGGTAGAGGCGGTTGATCGGGAGGAGTTGGATGAGGAATTCGATACGGTACCAAGCAGCCGATCACCGGAGAGGGTGCTTGCGAGATACGATAAGCTGAGGACACTGGGGGCGCGAGTGCAGACGGTGTTGGGGGATGCAGCGACGCAAGGGGAGAGAGTGCAGGCGTTGGTGATGTGGAGGGACCCACGGGCGACAGGGATATTCGTAGGGATGTGTTTGGTGGTGGCGGTGGTGCTGTATTTGGTGCCGTCGAAGATGGTGGCTATGGCGGGTGGGTTTTATTACATGAGGCATCCCATGTTCAGGGACAGGGCGCCGTCACCTGCTTTCAATTTCTTCAGGAGGCTGCCTTCACTTTCTGATAGGATGATGTAATTGCTTACAATATTAGGTGGCAACTGACAAGGCATGAATAAGAGCCGTTCTTCAAATGCATTTCATTTCAAACATGCTGGAAATTTAATTCTGCAACGGCCAACGAGAACGTTACGAAATTCTGGGCGTAAATAAAATCAGAAATTTCTAGATATATGCCCACGTGGACAATCCTATTGGTATGGGATTTTTTTGTTTTTTTTTTTGAAATACTGGAAAAGCCATAAAGCGGCTACTTGACGTGTGATTCCTTTTGACTAATACATAAATACGTGGAGCTTATCGTTATTATTATTATTTTTGGATTAATTTATTAAACGATGAAAAGATTTCATAAAATTAAGAGTAATTTATTTTTTCCATAAATACTTTTTAATATTTTTAGTATTTACATGTATTTAAAAAAATGTTATTTTTGTAAGAAAATGGTGAGAGTATTATTGCCTAAAATGAGTATTGTTTTGCATTAAAAAAAAAAAAGTTTAGATTTGTAATCTCATATTTCTTTTTTCCCTTTTAATCAATTATATTTTTTTTACTTTAATTTAATATTTGACATGAAACATCTAATTTTACATTTCTCTTATTTGTTTGTTGGATATAAATTTCAATTCTATCTATCTTTATTTGTTAAATATAAATTCATATTCTACCTTATCTATGTTTATTAGATATGAATCTAAATTCTATTCGTCTTCATTTGTTGAATGTGAATTCAAATTCTATCTTGTCTCTATTTGTTGGATATGAATTTAAATTCTATTTGTCTCTCTTTCTTTTACGGTTTTATGTTTTCTTTTGTCTCTCTTCCTTGACTTCTCATTCCTTGATAGTTTTATGTCGACTTCTATCTCTTTTTCCTTAATGACTTTAGTTTTGTGTCTTCTACTACTTTTTATTCTTTTCTCTTTCCTTGATAGCTTTAGTTTTATATCATCCACTACTTTAAGCATATACTTTTCTTTTCTAGTCATATTTTCTTCCTTGAGCATATGCCTTTTCTATTCTTGTTGAGTCTCATAATGCCTCTAAGTCTGAACTTATTTGCAACGATCATTTCTTGGATAATATAGATAGTTTTCATGCAGATATTGGTACTTTGGTTTTTTATTGTCATGTTCTTTCCTCTCCTCCTACAGGTACTCCAACACCTTTTTAGATTGAGGATTCTTCGCCCCATATTCTTCTCAACGTCTTTTAGGCCATGATTGACTTTCTGCTTTGCATAAGATTGATACTTGGTATTTGGTACTTTAATTAAGTAGGACAAAGCTCTATTAGTTGCTAAGTGATTTTCTTAACAGCATAATTGCGAAGTTGTTTACCAAGTCACACTTGTTTCCATGTTTTCGGTTTTTTTTTTTTTGGCAAACTCTCGATTTTTCTTGCAGTCACATTGTGAGTTTGTGGGGATGTTAGAAGTTATTAATATATTTAGTTACTATATATTTATTTATTTAGTTATTATATCTCTTATTTAATTAGTTATTATATTAGAATTATTTTCTTTCTTTTTAAAATGGTAAATTCATTTTTATTTCTTTTTATTAGGTATTTGAATTTTAATGGTGTTGTATCTATTTTTAAAATGAATTCATAATAAAAAAAAATCATAGATTTTCTATTTTCTCTTTTTTCCCTTTGAATCTTTTTGGGATTTCAACATTACATTCTTAAATGAATCCAAACACAAGAACTAAAATCATTGGATTCATACCTATTCAAAGAGATATAAAAATGAAAACAAAAAATTTATATCATTTTCTATTTTTATATACCAAACATGACAAAATATATTTATCCATTTTGAGATGTTTAATTTTTTTTAATTTTGATATTTAATTAAATAACAGTGAATTTCTAATGCCCCTTAATTATTAAATTATAGATACTTTTTTAATAAAATATTTCTTCAGTCTTAACTCATTTATATTAGTTATTTGAAATTTAATTTTTAAATTTATTAAAGAAATTGTGAGTTCAAGCCTTAATTAAGGGTACCTACAAGGGAGCTTTGCCAAGTTATCCTAATTTTATCTAGATTTTAATAATATTAATTAATTTTAATGATTTCAATAATGCATAAAAGATAACTAATCTCACACAAAAACACTGAATATAACATGAAAAAACTATCTAAAGAGTTTCACCAAAACTTTGTAGATGTAAAAAACCTAAGTCAAATGACCTCAAATAAATCCACTAAATCTAAAACAACTTGTACACAAAATTGTTGGGCAAGGCTGGGGGTGCATACATCTATGATCTTGGGCATAACGGAAGTGATAAAAATTTAAAATTTGGTCCCATGGAGTGTGTTTGAATATTCCCAAACCTAAATCCTTTCATAGAAACCTTGAAACCTCATGATCTTCCACTTGATGGATGTCTTTTTTTTTTTTTTTATCCATGACACTTGTGCAAGGTGGCTGCATACTTCTTGAGGGAGAGAGAATGAGGTTAATTCTTTAGACAACCAACTCTCAGAAAGATTAGAGTCTTCACTCTAAAATCCATGGAGTTTATACAGACTCGTCCTCGAGCTTAAGTGACTTTAGCCCAACTTGAGTGTGGATCATTTAATTTAGCCCATTAGGCTCTTATTAATTAATCAACCCTATTAGACTTTAATTAATTAGTTAGCACAATCCAAAAAAAAACTCATAACAATTAATCATTAATTTCTATGCAATCTTGTACTTTAACCAAAATGCTCTTATGTAAATAAATGATTAATTCTCTATAAAGCCTCAAAGTAAATCATAAATTTTTATGTAACCATCCGCTTTTACCAAAATGCTCTTATGCACACATATCACTAAATGTCTAATTTCCTTCAAACCTTTGTGTCAACAAAGAGTGTGAGCTCAAGTGGGGGGTCACTAGAACCCATAGGAAAATATTGACTCCCTTAATTGAATTTTGAAGTTGACTCAACACTACCCATAGGAAAATACCGGCTCCCTTATAATTCAATTTTGAAGTTCACTCAACACTACATAAAAAAAGAGTCAATTGCACTCTAGTATCTTATATCATCGCATGGAGATAAGAATTGGTTAAATCCAATTGAATCAATTCTTTCAATCAATGACCTAATATCTATTGTATGTAGACTCCTCATGAACTAGTGTTTATAATCTAGTAAAGTAAATGTTATCAACCTCTCAATATTATTTTTACAATCATTGACTCTCAAATCCTCCTATTATGTGACCAAATGACATACTCTAACTCACAAAGAGCATATGTCGAATTCCACTAAAGGAATTACTATAACACTATAGATTTCATGATCATAAGTCCTTAGAATCGCCTAAAGGGATACATTTTCTCATTTCCATAAGATATCATAACGTCTATCTTGAGAATACCTATTGTCACCTGCTTTAATCAATAGTGACTCAATCCGTATTACTATAACACTATAGATTTCATGATCATAAGTCCTTAGAATCACCTAAAGGGATACATTTTCTCATTTCCATAAGATATCATAACGTCTATCTTGAGAATACCTATTGTCACCTGCTTTAATCAATAGTGACTCAATCCGTAGGGAATAGATGATCATCTTAGGGTCTTGTCCATAAGTCAGTGCCACTGAAGACCACAACACTAACTCAATATTCTCTTAAGATTGAGACTCCATGAAGCATAGTAGCGTAGTGAATTATGACCCTTTCATAGCCAATATCATGATGCACCATATGTCCTGTCCAATATGTAACCATACATATTAGTACACTCACCTTGAGAAACTTATCCTAATGACTAAGATAAGTCATCCCTCCGATTAGAGGGTATTGTATTACAAGCCTACATCTATTGCCTAAGTCCATGAACCGATTATGAACAGTTCATTAACTTGAAAGAAACTCATGACTTATGGCTCATCTCATCAAAGTACATTAGTTGGCTCTTAAATGAATATTACAATATCTTAAAGGGACTCTCTTACTCAATCTTATTTTTTTTCCCTCGGCATCTCTAGATATTCAAGCTTACACAGATGCGGATTAGGCATCATGCCCGTATGATAGACAAAGCACAACAGGCTACTGTATCTTTCTAGGCCTCACTATGATTTCCTGGTCATCTACCAAATAGTGCACTATATATCGAAGCAATTCAAAGCCTGAATATCATACTCTTGCTGAAATTGTTGATGAGATAACTTGGATTCAATTTGTTCTCTGAGAACTATGTATTTATATCCCATTTCCACCATTGATATGGTGTGATAATCAAAGTGCTACTCAACTTGCTGCAAATCCAATGTTTCATGCAAGGAGTAAACACATAGAAATCGATCTCCATTTTATATGAGACAAAGCTCTCCAATGTGCCATCACCATTCAATATACACCCTCAATAGAACAATTCGTTGATATCTTCACCAAACACCTCTCAAGCTCATAGTTCACCACTTTCAGACCTCATCTGTCGGTTATTCCCTTACCCATGAGCTTGTAAGGGGATGATAGAGTTCAAAATCAAGAACTCACCTAACTCACTTGCTGTTAGGATAACTATACGAATCTTATAATAGTTAGATGGCAACCAAGTGTTGTTAGAGTTAGCAACATTTGTTAGGTTTAACTAATTAAGTTATTAGGATTAGCTGGTAAGTAGTTATTCACATATAACTGAGATAAGAATTGAACAATTTTCACTTTTTCTATGTGTTGCTCAATATTTATTGGGAAAATGAGACAAGATCAATTTCAATAACAGGTTATAGAATGCCTTAATCATTTTCATTAGCAATGACTAATAAGTGGATCTACAATAATATGATGAAGAACAAAAATAAATGTAAGTCATTATTTCTACACAAACTTAGCTTACCAGAGACGTGAAACATGCATAAGAATTTGGCTCAAATATATGCCTCTATTTCTAGTAATGAGCAGGGTGTTGAATGTTTGAATTATGATAGAATCTACACTATTTTTTTTTATTAATGATTACATTTTGTAGGTGAAAGTCTCTAGTTCAAGTTCCGCAAGCAGGAACTAGTTTGGGATAAGAAGAGTAATTTTATTTTTCTTTCTCAAGATGAAATGATGGCATCCAACAGCTTCTATGTATTAACCAACATTAAAATCGACATTTTGATTATTGGTAATTCACACGTGTTGTCATTTAAATCCTTATGATAGAATGTAGTGTAGCTAACTAAACATTTTTATTATTTTTTTTCTCCAAATTATCATATGGTTAAAAGCCACACAAATGGTAAGCCAAAAGAGTTCATTCTAACTAAAGTATGCTAGTTCTTTGTTTATAAGAGGTCTAATTAATCTCCTTTTGAATTTAAAACATGTGAATTTTTATTAATCATTTTCTATTTGAGTTATTTTGACTAAATTCTCACGGAGCTACATTTTTTCTGTTTATGTGGTATCATTAATAGAACTTTATTGTATGATATCATTAATCCTCTCAATATGATATCATATAGAACCCATTTCCTAGTAACTGTGTAAGGAGATTTTGTGCAAAGAAATACTTTGGCTATGTTGGGTTTTCCACAACTAGATTACTCTCAAGTACTTGGTGTCTTGGCCAAATGAGACCATCTTCTATTTATAGGCACCTATATATCTAGTGGAACCCTCAAAGGTTCCCTATTACTCTAAAATTCTCTAGAAATGCCTATAAAAAAGTTATATACAAAATATGTACAAGAGTTCTCTAAAACTCTCTAGAAATCCCTATACATTTCCTTTGTGTAGATATTCTTTTATCCTTTGCATAGAGATGTGTGGATGTCTCTAAACTTCTCTGGAATCTTCTGCATTCCTCTACTAATAGACCATCTTCTATTTATAGTATTACATCAACATTTTTTTTTTTCAAACCACCCTAATTAATTTGTTTCTCCTCTATGGTACACTTCATAATTTTTTTTATTATCGTCTACCAATCACACCAAAGTAAACATCATCATTTTTTTCACTTACACAATAAAACTTTTTCATTCTATCATAAATTTGATTTATCTTTTTTTTTTCCCCTTATTCATTCATATTTCTTCATATTTGTATTCTTTTATTGAACAACTAAAATGTAATTTTTATGTATTTATATTTATATTTGCTTGCAAAATTGCACTTCTTAAATTTATAGAATTTTCCTATGGGCTAAATACTTACATTTATCTCAAAATTTTATTGTACATCAATTTCTTCTCAAATAACAATAAAAACTCACTCACTAAGATTTTTTCTTGGCCTAGGATTAAATAAAAGACCACATTGATCATACTACCATTAATTTCCTTATTAAAATTTCTTCATTTTTTTTGACCTCCAAATCCTATACTAATTATATTAACTATAATGTTTTTTTTTTCACATCTAATCTAGAAAATGACCAAAAATCATTAATATGTATAATTTTAAAATATTAAAAAAAAAAAAGAAAAAAAAACAAGGATGAATAGATTTCCTAAAAGACTTACTGTATATTTTACTCTTTAGAGAGTAAAAACAATAAATGATGAAATCTCAACATTTATCTCTTTATTTTTCTTTCTTTTAACTCTTAGTCTCTCTAGTTCTCCCTTCTTCATACTCTTTATATTCATTATTTATTTATTTAAATTGAAACTCACTGAATGTGGTTTAAATTTTGCAACTTTTGTGTTTTTTATGATGTATCGTTATTCTTATTTTTATTATTTCATTCTTATTCATTTAAACCATGAAAATTAAATTTCATGGGTTGTAATAACCTAAGCTTATGTTAGGTATATTACAAAAGGTTTTTTTTTTTTGGGAAAAGTATATTTTCATACCCACATTTGAAAATAATTACAAAATAAAAACCCTAAAAAAGTAATTCAAGTTTCATGCACTTTAATGTCAAAGATACTATCTAGGATGATTAAGAAAAAAAAAGTACGTATATCGTTAGAAGATAGTAACTATGTGATTAAAGGTAGTACTTTGACAAAAAAAAAGTGTATAAAATCTAATTATTTTTAGGTAAATGTATTAACTTTGGATTTTCCATATTTAGGTTCTTATTTTGTGATTTTTTTTTTAAGGGTGTGTATAAAAACACACTTTTCCCTTCTTATTTTTTAAGCATCAACTTTCTTATTATTTTGAATAATTCTATGGTATTGATTTAGTACTTATTGAACTTGTAATTTCAAGAGTTGAAAGTATATGATGAAATCCATGCTACTCAATGAGGATACAAATATATGAATCAAGGAACAAATAAATAGAACTAAAATATAAAAGAATTGGATCAAGGTACAAAATAATGAGACTTAAATTAAGTATATAACAATGGAACCAAGTTTACGCATGACATATTATGATTGATCCCACTTTTTGATAGAGGTGAATACTTTATCAATATATGGAAAATTTAAAAATATTGTAAAATATGGTAGTTTTAAAACTACCTAGAGAATTATGGCACTTTGTGCTACATTAGCTTCGCATAAATGTCACATGGTGACTATAATATCTTGTTCTAAAAATTTGTTTTAAAGACACAAGTTCAATATATGTTTATAAAGTTGTGTATTCAAAACACAATTTTAGTATATTTTTATGAAGTTGTCTCGCCAAAACATAATTTTAATATGTTATTTTAAAGTTATATTTTCAAGACACAATTTCAATATATTATTATTTTAAAGTCATATTTTTAAGACATGATTTCAAATACGATTTTATTTTCTTTTTTATTTTAATTTTTTTATGTTTTTTTTTGTCTTTTATTTTTTTTTTCATTTTTATTAGTTTTCAATTTGTTTTACAATTTCTAGAATTTTTTAAACCTTTTAAATTATTTATTTGTATGAAGTGTAAAAATAGTATAAAGATTATATTATTAAAAATGGTCATCATTCATTCACTCCCTCCTTTATACATATAGTCCATTTCTTTAAAATATATAAAATTGAAAGAAAAACATTAAAAAATAAAAAATAAAAACTGAAACAATAAATTGATTAAAAAACAAAAAAAAAAACTAAATAATCAAGAAATAACCTAATATAAAATTGAAATTAAAAAAACAAACTAGAAAAAGATTGAAAAAAAAACTAGAAAAAAATTTGAAACAAAATATAAAACTTCATATAATTATTTTCTAAATGGAATTTTATGTCCCACATGTATTAAATAATTTTATAATTTTATACAAATCAAGATAATTGAACAAATAAATGAGAAAATTGTCTAAAAATTTGAAAATAAATAAACTTATGTTTTTTGCCCATTTACATTTTTATACAAAATTAACATCATTAAACAAAAAAATGGAAAAAAATAAAAATAAAATCCATTTACATAAAGTTGGCATCTTTGATTGATTTATAATTTTATATAAAGGATGTCTGCAAAAAAAAAAAAAAAAAAAAAAAAAAAAAAAAAAAAAATATATATATATATATATATATATATATATATATATATATATGAAAAACAAAAGAAAAACCCATTTTATAAATAAAAATCCTATTGTGGACCCTGCATTTCACTTGGTGCGTTCCCACTCGATGGCAAAACTCGTTTTTTTATTTGTTTGGTGAAATTTTAATTTTTAGAAAAAAAAAATACTTTAGAGTCACCACTTATTTTTGTTTTATTTTTAAAGGGAACACAAAATAAGAAAAAAAAAACCCTAAGTGTGACTCCTTATTTGGAAAAACAGGTTTGTGAAAAACCGAGTCGAGTTCGGGGGTTAGGTTACTTATTGGGAAGGTATGGTAAAAGACCGAAAACACCCATCTAAGTCCCTAAAAATGGGTCTCTACTAAATAAGATGAGACAGATGTGGCAATTGATGAAGAAATTAATGGATACCAGTGAAATAATCAAATAATAAAGCGAATCATGCATAAGAATAAGCGAAATGGGAATGAGATCGTACCTTAGCAGCAATTAATAGCGTGTTATCATGGAAACAGGGTTAGCTCAAGTATAAAATCATTACATGTATATCAAAGAGTAAGGCAAAGATCAATCAATACTCATTAAGCATAACAGTTGACAATCAGAAGAGAAAACTCATATGTAGGGCCCCTACCAAAGCCCAATTGATTTCGCATGAATTAATCCTACAAATTCCATTGTTTTGGAATTATGAAAATCATATTCACGCTTATTTAAAATCAAGAAAAACAAAAAATTATTTGAAAATCAAAGAAAATTTGTGAAAGTGCTTACCTGAAGGGAAAGATAGTAAGTTTATTTAAAAACGAGATTTTTAGTGACTTAAAACCCTAATGAATAATGAAAAGTGGTAGAATTATAAAAAAATTTGAAAATTGGAATGAAATTAAAATTATTTGAAAAACAGAAATTTGAAAATTGGAGTTTCGAAAATTAAATTTAAGAATTGGAATTTTGGAAATTAAATTTGAAAAAATTTGGAATTTTGAAGATTATTTGAGAATTGGAGTTTTGAAAATTAAGTTTAAGAATTAGAATTTTGGAAATTAAATTTGAAAAAAAATGGAATTTTGAAGATTATTTGAGAATTGGAGTTTTGAAAATTAAGTTTAAGAATTAGAATTTTGGAAATTAAATTTGAAAAAAATTAGAATTTTGAAGATTATTTGAGAATTGAAGTTTTGAAAATTAAGTTTAAGAATTAGAATTTTAGAAATTAAATTTGAAAGAAATTGGAATTTTGAAGATTATTTGAGAATTGGAGTTTTGAAAATTAAGTTCAAGAATTTGAATTTTGGAAATTAATTTGAAATAAAATTGGAATTTTGAAAATTAAATCATGAATTGGTGTTTTGGAAATTATTTGAAGATAGAATTTAAAAAAAACATAAATAAATAAAATAATAATAACAATAATAATAAACAAATGTGAAAATTGGAATTTTGAAAATTATTCTAGAATTGGAGTTTTGAAAATTAAATCATGAATTGGAGTTTTGGAAATTATTTGAAGATGAAAATTTAAAAATAAATAAATAAAATAATAATAACAATAATAATAAACAAATGTGAAAATTGGAATTTTGGAACTTGGAAATTAAATTCGGCAATTGGAATTTTGAAAATTATTTGAGAATTGGAGTTTTGAAAATTAAATTATAAAAATTGGAATCTTAGAAATTATTTGAAAATGGAATTTTAAAATAAATAATAATAATAATAATAATAATAATAATAATAAACAAATGTGAAAATTGGAATTTTGGAAATTGGAAATTAAATTAGAAAATTGGAATTTTGAAGAATTATTTAAAAAAGGAAATTTAAAAATAAATAAATAAATAGAATAATAATAATAATGAAGATAATAATGATTAAATAAATAAATGTGAAAATTGAAATTTCGAAAATCGGGAATCAAATTTGGAAATCGGAATTTTGAAGAATTATTTAAAAATTGAATTTTAAAAATAAATAAAATAATAATAACAAAAATAATAATGATAAAATAAATAAATATGAAAATTGGAATTTTGGAAATTGGAAATCAGAATTTTGAAGGACTAAAAAAAAAATGGAGTTTAAAAAAAAAATATTTGAAAACGGAATCTTTGAGGATTTTAAATTTGACTTGTAGGATAAGAAAAAATGATGAGAAATGACCATTGCATGCCAAGGGTGGCCATGCATGGGCTCACCCCAACAACTTTTTCCTTGGAAAACCCATTTACAAAGTTGCATGCTAGGTTGACCTAGGAATGCAACATATTGATTGCTTGGAAATGAACTACTACAAATGGATTTTTTCTGCATTGCCAGAACCTTAGTTTGCAACATAAAAACCCATAAACCTCCACCATTAATCATCCCTCAACGTGAGGCCATCAAATGTTGAAGACATCAAGATTGAGAACAAACGTGCATGCAGGCTACTTACGTATGAGAGAAAATGAAAGGAAGTTAAGTGGATGAAACAATAAGGAAAAAAAAAATGGTTTGGTAACGGGATGAGTGGATGGGGGGTAGTGAGAGAAGTGGGTTGGGTAGTGGAATGAAAATTGGATATGTGGGGCGTGGTGACGGGTATGAAAGTTCAAAGATGGAAATATGGGTATGAATATTGAAAGATGGGGATGTGGGTATGGAGGGTTGGAGTTGTGAGTGAAGGGCGGCCATGGATGCATGATTTCGGTGTGCATGAGTGGAAATGGGTAGGAAACAAATAGTTGGGCAATAAGTTGGGCATATGTGAATGAAGTGGGATGTGGGGGTATGATGACGGGTTTTGGTGAATGGATATTGCGGATTAGGGATATGAGTGGCGGACGGAGCGGCAGAGCCTGTTACTTGACGTGCTTTTGGGCCAGTAGGTGCTTGGTATTCAGCTCTTTGTGCAGGCAGCAGCAACAAATATCCTATTAATGTTTCATAACATGGCCATTGTCCAGGTGAACGGGTTTAGGAGTATTTCTACCCACATATGCATGAATTTCCAACAAAATCAAATGAACCTTTACGAGACACGTGCCATGCATAGTACTAAAGGGCAAGGGAGCACCCAGACGCCTGCCAATGGGCACAAAAGGACCATTTTTTGGCGATTCCCCAAGATGGGTCAGTGGCCTTGCATAATAAGCCAACGTTATGAAACCAGTTCCATCATTGGATTACTTCCCTAGCTTCCTAAGGCACTTTTGCTTGCAGCATCACCTCGTCCATCAATCGAAACAAAAGAATCTTGAGCAACATTTCAAAAATCTGATGTTGTTTTAGTGTATACAATAAGGAAGACACTATCTCCTTATATGAGGTGTTGGACCAAGCACCGGCCGCTCAAAATATTTCCCGAGGACTCTTTGGAGGCTAGGACTTCATAGCCATAGCTTTCACTCCCTAGGTCTGTACTCTCAGATGGTGATACACAAACCAAAAACATTCCACAGCTAGATACATAAGAGTAGATAAGTATAGAGAAGAAAGTAGCTAAAAATAGAGCAAGAATAGGGGGACCCAAAGGTTTATCAAGCAAAGCCTCGTTTCATGAGTTATAAACGGGCTAAGATGTATGTGAATGAGACCAAATGGATTTCAAATGGAAACCAAGACATGATTGCAAACATCTCATATGGAATCCCAAAACAGAGCCAAGGAAATAGGTTAAGAATCAAGCATAAAATGCAAGCAAACGAACTCAGGTTCAATAACAGACATCACAATAGAATACCAGTATACACAAAAAACATGTTGGAGTTATATGAAAATGAAAGAACCTAGTAGCTTATAGAAATCATACCTATGTCCTTCGCTTCCCAACTCATCTCCTCTGTTCTTCTCTCTCAGCTTAGTCCAGCTCCCCTTCTTCCAGTCTGTAGCTTTCTACTCCCATATTTTATTCTCAAACTTTCCAAAAAAACCCCTCCACAAATTTCTATATTTTCTTTTGAGTAAAAAAAAAACCTCACTTGCCCCCTTCTCAAACTCCCTCATGTCTCAGTCTTCCTAAATCAGCCGACCCACCTAACTTTCTTTTCATGCTAGCCTCCACTGGCTCCCTACTCAGATCAGATCATCATTTAAAGCTTCAACCACCACCATGGCGAGGTGGTCACGTCCAAGGCCACACGTCCCATATAGTTTAGCATGGGAGTCATCCCTCACTTCTCCAAAAAAATAAGAATGTTTGGCTTCTCCCTCTAGTGTTCCTCAAAGGTGGCGAGAAAAGCTAAGATAAAAAAAATGGTCTACAAATATACCCCTCTTCGGTAGAGTTCACGAGTGTAAAGAATATGAACATCGAAATGAAATGAGAGTGTGAATGATGAGTATAACGAAGTGAACTCTACCGAAGAAAAAGAAAGACCCCTAAAAGTACATAAGTAGAACACAAACTCACCCAAACCAATAGAGGAACAAAAAGGGCTCTAAAATCCTAAGAGAAAAGTGGATCTCTCAAAGTGCCTCTGAAGCCACACTAAGGATCTAGACTCCTTCTAAGACGTCTCCAAAAGATATTCAAAAAACCATATCAAAGATGAGTAACAGTCGAACCACCTTGGAGTACAAGAAAGAATGAGTCCAAAGGAGACTGCCCTATGTGAACTATATAAGAATGCCAAGTGTAGAGTGCCCAACAACATGGCCGAAATATGTGTCATGAACTCAAAGGACTATGTCATGTGCAGTGGAAGGGGAAGTCTAGAAGAACGTGATGAAGGAACGATAAGCACGAAGTAATGAGGTAAGGAAAATGAGGGTGAATGCAAAGTCTTGAAGGCAAGATGTACGATGCCAATGAATACGCATGCCAAGAGCTATAACTTTGAATGAAAAGGCTGAGGAGAAATGACTTTGAACGTCAAAAACAAGAAAAAATGGTGACCCTAAATGCCTGAATGAATATGTACAACGGCTTTGAACGCCCAAACTAAAAAAAATAATAATGGTGGCTTCAAATACCTGAATGAGTATGCATAATGGAACAATGGCTCTGAATGCCAAAACTAAGAAAGATGGTGACTCAAAATGCATGGATGGGTATGAAAAACGGCTCTGAACGCTAAAACTAAAGAAAAATGGTGACACTGAATGCCGAACTGAACAATGGCTCTAAATGCCAAAATGAAGACGCGACTTTGAACGCCAAACTGAAGAATATGACGGCTCTGAATATCAATAATGAATAATGGCTTTGAATGCTGAATTGAAGACATGGCTCTGAACGCCAAATGGAAGTTGCGGTTCTGAATAGCAAACTGAAAATGAACAATGGCTCTGAACGCCTAATTGAAGGTGTGGCTCTGAACACCAAACAGAAAGCAAGATGTGACAACTCTGAATGTCAAACTAAAAAACAAACGACGACTCTGAAAGCCAAACTGAAAATGGTATGATGGCTCTGAATTTCAAACTAGAAATAAACGATGGCTTTGAATGCCAAACTGAAAATGAACAACGGCTCTGGATGCCAAACGGAAAATGCGGCTCTGAACACTGAATTGAAGATGTGGCTCTGAACGCCGAACTAAAAATGAACAACGACTCTGAACGCCAAAAGGAAAATGTGATGGCTCTGGATGTCGAAATGAAAATGTGGCTTTGAAAGCCAAACTGTAAGATATGGCTTTGAACGCCAAACGGAAGATGCGGCTCTGAACGCCAAACTAAAGTAACTGATAACTCTGATTACCAAAAATGTGGCTTTGAATGCCGAACTAAGGACAAACGACAACTCTGAATGCCAAACTTTTTTTTAAAAATAGTGGTTCTGAATGCCAAACTAAATAAGAACGGTGGCTCTAAACACCAAAATGAAGATGTGGCTCTGAATGCCAAGTTGAAAATGAGGTATGATGGCTATGAATGTCGAACTAATGTCAAACGATGGCTTTGAACGCCAAACCGAAGATATGGCTCTGAACGCCAAAATGAAAAAGAGGCATGATGGCTATGAATGTCATAATAAGGACAAACGACGACTCTAAACGCCAAACTGAAGATGCGACTCCGAATGCCAAAATGAAAATACGGCTCTAAATGTCAAACTGAAGATGCGGCTCTGAACGCCAAAATGAAAACAAGGTATGATGGCTATGAATGTCATACTAAGGACACGACTCTGAATGCCAAGATGAAGACATGACTCTGAATGGCGAATGGAAGAAAGACATGACGACTCTGAATGTCGAACTAAACAAGGGATGGTGGCTCTAAAAGCTAAGCTGTAAGGATATGGTGGCTTTGAATGCCAAACTGAAAATGTAGCTTTGAATGCCAACCTAAAAAGTGATGGTGGCTCTGAACGCCAAATTGTAAGAAGGACGACTCTGAACGTCAAACTGAAGATGAGGGTGACTCTGAATGCCAAATTGAAAAGAGAAGGTGGCTTTGAATGCCGAACTAAAAATACGGTTCTGAACACCAAACTAAAAGTATATGGTGACCCTGAATACTAAGACCTATGATGAGATGATGGGGTGGCTCGGAATGCCAAGTTAAAACAATATCCATGAATGTCAATCTGAGGGAGACGACTCTGAACGTCGCAACTGAGAAGACATGGTGGCTCTGAACGCCAAGCTAAAAATGCGAGAATATGATGAGAGGGAAATATGCCTGATTACTACTCAAAAAGTGCTATTTGATAGCTTGTAATTAATCCTTTTAAACACTTTTGAGTAGTATTTATTGCCTTTTAACCCAATTAACATGTTAAGGCCCCTTTGCAATCAATTCTAATCAAATTGTCTTAAGTTTTGGTGTTTTGATAGCTTTTTGATCACCAAAGCAATATGAGATTGAGGAGAGTTATTTGGAATCCTTGGCAAAGCAATGAATAGCTCAGAGGCATGAAGAATCAAAGCTTTGAAGCCCTTTGCCATAAGCAAAGTTGAAATGCAAAGAGGGGAAGCAAAGAGAAATCTGTCATGAAGCATTCTTGATGATAGTCATTTCAGCCACTTTTGGAGCACTTCCTGTAGTCCAAATTATGCATGCTATATGTCATTTGAAAGCTTAGGAAGTCAACAATCCAATGCTTCAAACCGTGTACGATTTGGAGCTGAAATGAGGAAGTTACAGCCTTTGGAAGACAACTGATCCAAGCTGAAGGAAGGATTCAGCAAAGTGCTACGAAATCGCCCTTTTGTTGCGGAATGATTTCGCAGCCTTTTTGCACAGTGCTATGGATTTCCCTTGAAGTTTCACGACGCGATGGAAGCCAAACACCACAAGATGAAAGCCAATTTCGCAGCACTGCGGAATCAACCTTTTGTTGCGAAGTAATTTCGCAGCCCTTCTTGTTTGTCTGCGAAATTTCGCATACCTCTTTTTCTCCTGCGAAATGGTCCTTAGTGCTTCCCGATATTTGTAACCGACACTTGGAGATATTTTTCATCAGATTATTGTTGTCTAAATCCCCAAATTCTCCTTGTATCCCACCAATTATAGGATTCCTTAGCTTTTAAGTTAGGAAAATAGCTAAATATCCATGTAATAGTTATTAATGTAATTTTGGTATAAATATAGCCCGAGGAGCCTGTTCTGAGGGTGATGAACCTTTTGTAAGTTTGAAAGAAAGTAATATACAGAGCTTGAGCTCTATCTTACCTTACCTTCTCACTTTGATTGTATTTTTCATTTACTAAGTTATGCACTCTCTGAGGAGCTTTCCCCAGAGAATGAGTAACTAAACTTTTTAGTTCCTTGGAGTTAAGGTTGCCGGGAAAGGTTCCAAGTGCAAGAATCAGAAGCTTTGTGGTTTCAACTATGAATGAAGAGAAGGTGTGTCCCATGAATGGTTTCTACGTTTTTAGTTAACTTAAAACGCCTTGGAGTCACCTGGGCCAACACTTGGTAAGACAAGTGATCTCTAACCATGGAGATGCACTAGTTTACCCCTTACGAGCCTCTAGGAGGTGACTTGAAGGTAGGATTTTCTAGAATTGCCAACACTTGGTAAGCTTTTGGACTCTAAGGAGACATCCATTAGTTATCTCTTGCGAGCTTGTGAAAGGAAGTCCAAGGTTAAAGATCACCTTGAATGGTAAAGGCTAAGTGAGAGGTTCGAACCATTGCAAGTTGCATCAGTGAGAGAATTAAAGCTGAAATCCAATTGAGGGATGCATTTGTGCAGCACCTGTTAGAGAAGTGACTTTATGTTAATTCTCTAATGCGAGGAATTAAACCAACTGACCGGAGCTATGCTATTGCATGAGGAACCTCCCCTGTAAACTTGAATCTCCAAGGAATGCTTTTCTTCTTAAGTAATTTCCATCACTTGCTGTGTTGTTAATCTAAGTCCAAACCTTTTTCAACCAAAATTACTGTTTTATTTCTTAAACTAACCTTGAAAAGAAACAGCACCAATTCACTTTGAATTGGTATCATTTTCAACTTGGAAACCCTTCCCAGGGAACGATCCTAGAGCCACTATGCTATAGTAGCTTTTTCTTTGCTACCCTAGTTCATGGTGTTATAGGTTATAAATTTTGTTGATTACTCCCGCTATCAAGGAGCACCAGCTGGACACGAATCAGCTGAGACACCAATTAGGCATGAATCAATGCCCTAGTGTAGTGTGCCACCACAATTCTCAATCCACTGGAAAGGTCTGAAAGAGACTCCATGAGTCTCAAAAGATGCTTCGCTAGCGAGTCGGAATGATCAAATCAACTATAAGTATGGCCTCACAACCCATCCGACTAGATCACAATGCCTGACGAGATGTCATAATAAGTCAGACGTCTCTAACTCGAAATGCTCCGTTGGAGGAATCTATTGTCATCTCGAACAAATAATCCAATGGGAAGTCTCAAGAGAATAGTTTGCAAGGGCAACTACCACGATCTTAACACAACAATCTACCGAAGAGTCATGGATAGTGGGGTAGTCAAGACCTGAAGTCGTGCTCCACTAAAGGCTCATCTCGACCAAAATCACCGAAACGGTGACTAAGAAAGCAAACAAATATCCCTTAGTTGAGTAATGAAGGCTGTAATAAACCTATGAGAAAACCATCATCTCCACAGCTAAAGAAGAGAAATATGCCCCAGTATAACAACTGGTGCATTTGGTCTATCCTGATAACTCGAGAATAACTCCATGGGGATGTATAAAAGATTTGACATGTACTTCATTGAAATGATGATATGAGAGTCTATGCGCCTGAGATAACTCCATCACAGAATCACGACAATATTAGAAAGTATGAGCCTGACTGAATGACTCAAGAAAGGCTCCACTAGAGAATCATGAAAAAATAATAGCAAATCATCCACCCAATGTGTATCTCGTAACTGGGGATGATCATGCAGATTAGTGGGGATCTACAAATCTCAAACAAAGAGGAAATATACCCCAGTATGGCACCTGATGTGTGATAGATCATAAAATCGGACAACATTAAATCATCCATCATCAAATGTGTGGTCCCGATAATCCCAATCCATAGCTGAACCGGATCTAAACATCAAAGAGGCATCTCCCAGAAGAAGAAAATACATGATATCCAAATGCTTAAAAATATGGGCCTGACTGGATGGCCCAAGAGAGACTCCACTGGGGGATCATGATAAGATAACAATAGACTATCAACTTGACATGCATCTCGTGAGTGGTAAGGATCATGTGACTCCATGAAGATCTATAAATCTTAATTGAAACGGAAATATGCCCTAGTATGGCATAGATGTATGGTAGATCAGAAAATTGGATAACCTCAAATCATCCATCATCAAAGGTGTGATCTATGTAATCCACATCAAACCCAAACATCAAGGAAACGTCTCTCGGAATAAGAAGCATGACGGTAACCAAATGCAGAAAAATGAGGGTTTGGATGAATGGATCTAGAGAGGCTTCACTAGGGAATCAGGATAGAATGAAAGTGAATCCTCAACCCGACGTGTATCTCGTAACTGGGGATGGTCATGAAAATCAATGGAGATATACAAATCTCAACTGAAAAGGAAATATGCCCCAATATGGCATCAAATGTGAGGTAGATTAGAAAATTAGGTGACATCAAATCATCCCTTTTCAAACGTGTAATTCCGGTAATCCAAATCCATAGCTAAATCAGATCCAAACATCAAAGAGGCGTCTCCCATAAGAAGAAGCATGATGATATCTAAATATCAACCAAATCTAAAAAACATGTCTAAGTATTTGATCTCATGGCCTCAGGGTGGTCTTAAGATACGGGACGTAACGTAGGCTAGGGTGATAAGGTAATAGAAATGAATGGAAACTAGGCCCAAATACCTAATGATCAAAAACCCCTGCCCTCAGGTATAAAATGCAACATGTATAGAAAAACTTGTGAGCCATGGACTTGAAGGTGCTCAATGTGAATATAATATCAATAATAAGATGATGAAGCAAATCAAATTGATAACGAGATACGCAAAAGATATCAAACCTGGAATATGTTAGTGTAAGAAAAAAAAAAGGGGGGGGGGGGGGGGGGGGGAAGCGAATCGGGCAGCCGGGATGAATCACAAGCAATGACAAGGATGATAGTGAAACAATGAATATACAAAGAAAAGTGACGATCAACTCAAGTCAAACATGGAGTGAAGTCACATCAATAATGAATGTAATGATAGAAAGGACAATGATCTAGAGTCCCTAGGAGAATGTTACCCATCTCACTCTCAAAGAGATATAACAAAGTGAATACAAAGAAAAGAAGATCTTAGAAAGCTCACATACGAACTCTCACCAACAGTCATACTCGATGAAGTGACCCTCAAATATCAATATACACGCTCAATGATGGAGAATACTATGCACATACACACACGTGTTTATTTTTCTTTTCTTTTCATCATCATTTTTTTTTCTTTTCCTTTCATTTTTTTTTACATATATACAAATACGCATACCCTGAACATAAACAGATGAACCTCAAAGATGATATCAATAATGGATAGACACACTCTCAAATGTTAAGGCAACAAAAACTCTCTCTGACGAGATGACCTTCTCAAACTAAGGATCTCTGAATCAGTGTCCGTGGAATAGATAATGGAAATGATATGACTATCCTCCATGTAATGAACTGATGAGGATCACCACTCAGGGTGGAGAGAATATGAAGTAAAACAAGTAGTAGATAGAATAAAGAAGAAGAGATGAAGAACACGACTAGTGAGATGTGATGAAATGCAGTCGTGTGATGGTAGGAAAAAATAATGAAAGAAAAATGCACCTATAGGCCCAAGGCTCATGAAACTCTCAAACAATGCATGCATACACTAAAGGGCCCCTATCCCGGTGCAAAAAAGTGAGCAAGACAATAAGAAAGAAAGACTATAATGCACATGTGAGGCTCAATGGGCTAGCAACAGTCTGTTTGTCAAAAGGGAATAACAAGGTATATGACTAACTGAAATGATGGCCACCCATCCTACGACCATGGTCTCAAACATAATACTTCTTCAACCAATCTACGTTAGTTGGCTCCGAGAATCGATTTCCATCTAAATCCATCAACCATACAGCGCCCTCTGAGGTCAACTCCCTAATGAAGTAAGGTTCGCTCCAATTGGGTCTGAACTTCCCTTTTGGAGCTCAGATCAATCCCCTAATAACCTTCAAAACCAAGTCACTTCTCTGTAGCGGTCTAGGCTTGACTCGCTATTTGAATGCATGGGTCATCTTCCTCTAATAAGCACGAACATGATCTGTTGCCCTCAATCTCCTCTCATCTAGGAGATTGAGCTGGTCTAATCGAGTCTAGGCCCAATCTGCCTTTGAAATCTGCTGCTCCAATGCTACCCTCAACGAACCCATCTCTATCTCAACTAGTAGCACTGTCTCCATACCATATACCAATGAGTAAGGTATAGCTCCTATAGAGGTGAGAAAAGAAGTTCGGTAAGCCCACAATGCCAATGGAAGCTTCTCTGACCAATCCCGAGAAGTCTCAATCATCATCTGTAAGATCCTCTTAATATTCTTATTCGCAGCCTCTAATGCTTCGTTAGTCTGCGACCTATACGCAAATGATCTATTATGCTGGATCTCGTATCTTTGTAATAAAGTGTCAACATCTGCTCTAAAATGTACTCCTCTGTCCAAAATGAGCTCATGAGGGACTCCATAACGACAGATAATGTGTAATATGATGAAACTAGCAACTCTAGATGATGTCAATCTCGCATATGAGGTAGCCTCCACCCACTTGGTGAAGTAATCGATGGTGACCAAGATGAACTCATGACCACTGGAAGACTTCAGCGAAATCTTCCCAATAATATCTATACCTCATACTGAAAATGGTCATGTCGAAGTCAGTGCATGTAACTCTAAAGGGGGTACGTGAATAAGGTCCCCATGTATCCGACACTCTGGACATCTCTGAACAAATTGGCAACAATCTGTCTCCATGGTCAACCAAAAATAGCCAGTCCTCATGATCTTATGGGCTAACATATGTCCTCCCATATGTGGTCCATAGACTCCTGCATGAATCTCTCTCATCACTCGATCGGTAAAGGCGCGGTCTAAGCACAATAGCAACATCCCATCAGTTGATCGTCTGTACATTGTCTCTCCACAAATCACAAATCGGGCAACCATCTATCTCAATGCTCTCTTATCCTTGGCCATAGCGGCCTTAAGATATGAACCAAGTCTCAAAAACTGGTATATGTCATGGTACCAAGGCAAGCCATCATCTAACTCTGCCTCATCAATCAAACAATAGTAGGCAGGAACAAATCTCCACTCAATCAGTAAAGGGCGAACAACAATATCGACAAGAATATCAATCATGGAAGCTAGGGTAGCTAAGGCATCAACAAACTGGTTCTGCGCTCTAGGTAGATGTGTATATCTCAAACCATCAAATCTCCCAACCAGTAGCTCTAAGTATGCATGGTAAGGCCTAAGCTTCAGTTCTCTAGTCTTTCACTCACCCTGAATCTGTCTCAATACCAAATTAGAGTCACCAAACACCTCTATCTGTCTGATCCCGAGCTCAAGAGTTGTCTCTAATCCCAATATGCAAGACTCATACTCAATGATATTGTTCGTGGCAAGATGTCGATCAGAGAATGTCAAACGAACAAATCTAGGAATGTGCTTGCCATGAGGGGATATCAGTAGAACACCTATCCCATATCCAAAATGGTTGGTTGCCCCATCAAAGTACATGCCCCAACCTGACAGGCTAGTCACAACAACAATATCCTCATCCGGGAAATCATCATCAATCGTCCTACCATCGAAAACTGGTAATGAGGCTAAGTGATCTGCAACAATGCTCCATCTGATGGACTTTTGAGTAACATAATGAATGTCAAACTCAGTCAAAAGTACCAACCATCTCATGAGTCGAACAACTAAAGCAAGCCTATCAAACAAATATCTCAAGGGATCTAGACAGGATATCAAGTGCACCGAATACTCGATCATGTAATGTGACTCTTCTTCAAGATTCAGAAAATGGGCTCGTAGATATATGTCAATCTAGTAATGAATCTGCTAATGTACTGAAGTCTACCTAAGAAGCCTTTGATCTCTCTCTTAGTCTTCGGCGTAGGCATGTCAAGGATGGCTCTGATCTTATCTAGATTTACCTCTATGCCTCTATCACTGACCATGTATCCCAGTAATTTCCCAGAAATCACTCCAAAAGTGTGCTTCTTGGGATTCAATCTCAATTTGAACTGTCTGATCCTCTTAAAGAATCTCTCCAAAGCTGCTAGGTGATCTGCTCTATCTCGGGATTTCACTATCATGTCATCTACATAAACCTTGACATCTTGATGCATCACATCATGGAAGAGGGTGGTCATTTCTCTCTGATAGGTAGCTCTTGCACTCTTCAACCCGAATGGCATGACTCTATAGCAATAAGTACCCCACTCAATAATGAAAGACGTCTTCTCTATGTCCTCTAGAGCCATCAATATCTGACTGTACCTAGAAAACCCATCCATAAAGGACAACATCGAATGACCTGTCGTACTATCAACTAGCATATCGATGTGTGAGAGAGGAAAATCATCCTTAGGACTAGCCTTGTTGAGATCTAGGAAATCAACACATACTCTCACTTTGTCGTCCTTTTTGGGAACAAGGATAACATTGGCCAGCCACTTGGGATACTCGACCACTAATAAAAATCCTACACTGAGTTGCTTCTGGATCTCCTTCTTCACCTGCAAACTCCAGCGAGGGTGCAATCATCTCAACTTCTGCTTAACCGATCTGGCATGGGCCAAAAGTGGTAAGCGATGTTGGACGATAGATGGATCAAGGCTTGGCATGTCCTCATAAGACCATGCGAAAACGTCCAAATATGATTTGAGCAACTGGACGAGGTTGTTTCTCTCATCTGTAGATAAATCCACTTCGATCCTCAGTTCCCTAGGCTAATCTGTTGTACCAAAATCAATAATCTATGCGTCTCCTACAGTAGGTGAAACCTTCTGATTTATGGGGCCCGAATAAGAAGCAGAAGTTGAGTCATCATCTAAATCATGTTGTACAATCTCATCATCTATATCAAATATATTGTGATGTGGGTGAAAATGGTGCAAATAAAGTGATATCACAAAAGACAAGTAGATACTCGAAAATGATCAAATCCATAAATGAAAAATCATGAACATCGTCAGAACGGGAGACAAATCTCGATAAAACATCAAATGAAATAGATGGGTCCACAAAGTCGGACACTATCTCAACTGGGCCAATAGTACCCTCAGACAAATCAGCAACAACTATATCATCCTTTGTAAACTCCGGAGAAAGAGTAGTCTGGATCTCTTCGGCAACCTTGATGACGGACACCCCAAAGAGATCAAATGGTGAAGCAAGCTCATACTAAACTATCCTATCAATTTGGCTCATACTCATAGCAAGCATCTCATCAACGTACTCGTCGTGTGGAACAGATCCATCCACCATGTCTCCGATCTCGAAAAATATCCCATGCTTATCGATCTCATCTGAGAAATAGAGCGTCATAAGGCTCATACAATCTGAAGATGATGGGGCAGCCAACGTAGATGTCGAAGTGCCAAGAGCTCCATCACTCAACTATAGCTGATGGATAAGACGTTGAAGCTCGGCCTCCTGAATAGTGTTGAATCCCCTAATGATCCCATTCGAATGCATTTGTAGCTCCGACGCTCTCACAAAGTAGTCTGCCAAGCTCATGCTATATGGGCGAACGAGATAGTCAAAAGGTGTGTGAGTCAATTGGGCTCTCACCCTCTCATTGCGCAATCGCGCCATATATCGATAATCGGCCTCAATAGGGATGAACCCAAGTCCGTATGGTACATCGTGATCTGGGATAACCATAAACTAGCTAGGACCATGCTAACGTCGCCCCAATCCCATGTCGGGCAGATAAGACATGCTCCTCATCATGTTGAGTACCACCGTGCTACTGTGCTGATCAAATGACATAACCACGAAGTCTCGGAAAAAATCCTCTATCTCTAAGGTCTGCACCTCATCAAATATGAATCCAGTCAGAAATAGGTCATCATCATTGTGACTTATTTGAAGCACTGGCTCAAAAGAAATAAACATATCTCCAACAAACCGCCCTGTGACGACTTAGCCAACATGAATGAACTTCATCTTCTGATGAAGAGAAGAAGGAATGGCCCCAGCTCTATGAATCCAAGGTCGGCCCAATAGCAGGTTAAAGAATGTAGGAATCCTCAAAACCTGGAACAAAGTGGGAAAAGTGGTCGGACCTGTCAACAACTCAATCTCCAAAGTGCCTATGACATCCCTCCTAGTGTTATCATATGCTCGGATTGTCTGAGTGGAGGGGCCAAATTCAGAGGGCGCATAGTCGGGGTGATGACAATAGCTAAAGGGCAGACGTTCAAGGCCGAGCCATTTTCTAAAAGGACAAATGGGACTCGGTGGCCTAAACAACCAATTGAGATGTATAGTGGACGTGTATGGCCCGAACCATCAGGTGGCAAGTCATCATCAGAAAACACTATGCAAGTGGCTCTGCTAGCGGTCATCATGTGAATCAACCCCTCGGAGTGGTGGTAGTCTCGACTTTGATCTGGCTTAAGGCTCGAATCAATGCATCTCTATGAATGCTGGAAGATGCCAGCAAGCTCCAAATAGAAATACGAGCCTGAGTGCTCTGCAACTGCCTCAAAATCTCATCATCTTCTCTCCTAACCTCCTCATGAGAAGACGTCCCCTCCAACGGTCTAGCGGCTACTGAGGGTTGTTGTCGTACCACCCTACCCCACGAATAACACACTATATATTGAGAATGTGAACATCATCAACATATGGAGTCTGAACCTCCTCAACATTCGGAATCAAGACAAATGGAGTTTGAACACTATAATGTGGGAAAGTCAATGATTCGACTGTGGCCATCTGTACCGATGCCGCCTCAAGAACCATTTTGAATGGTGTGGGCATCTGTGGGCCCAAGGTCACTCCGCCTATCTCATAAATCTCATCTTCCACTATGGGCTCTGGCTTTGGCTCATTCCAACTCAGCATGTTGATATGAGTCGAGCTCAGCAAAGTCAATGTAATGTATGCCATCGACTGGAGGGGGAACTGCATATGTAGTATGAGCCGGTAATGGGTTTGTGGTTACACTCGGCTGACCTAAGTGAACCAAACCCTAATCAATCAAATCCTGGATGTCATGTCTTAGAGCAGTACAACGGTCTATCTCATGTCCTAACCCTTGATGATATGCACAGTATAGATCTATCCTGAATTGAGGCGGGATAGTCTGAGGCAATGGTCTGGAAGTGAAAGCTGTCAATAATTCGACCTCTATGAGTTTCTGAATAGCCTGGCTCAATGGCATACCCAACTGTGAAAATTGTCTCTGTGTCCTCAAATCAAAAGAAGTAGAGGTCTGCTGAGTTTTAGGCCTAGGATTGCATGTTGTAGGTTTCACGACAAACTATGTTGCATAGCATGGCTACCTTATGGTAGAATAAGAAATAAGAGGTCTCTTTGTGCCCTGCGTGGCGTAATAAGGCAGTGCTAATATAGGAGGTAGGATAAGCCTGATCATATGATTGATGAAGTGCTCGTGGCCTATACGGTTGAAGAGGATATGAAGGGTGAGTCCCAGTGAGCTGTGGAACTGGCTGATGACGCTTGGGAGGCCTCTAATTGGTAGAATTGAAAGCACCAACATCTCTTAATCTCTGTCATCCTAAATGTTTCTTCCCTTTAGAGCTAGTAGGGGAAGACTCAGACCACAATCCTCTAGCTATGCCCTCCTCTATACCATACAATGCCTGTACCAAAGAGCCAAAGTCCATATGAGGGAATCCCATCAAGTGCCTAGAAAATCAAGGCTGCAAGCTCCTCATGATCATACTAATTTGATCCATCTCAGATGGCCTATCAATAACATGTGAAATCTTCTCCCTCCAGTGAGAGATAAATGAAGTGATTGACTCATCTAGCCTCTACCTCAAAGCCTCTAACTCTCTTCTCGAAACATCAATGACGGTGTTAAATGTAAACTGTCTCAAAAACTCTTGGGCTAAATAATCCCAAGTCCGGCGATGTCATACATCCAATGAAGCAAACCAACGTTGTGCCGCACCACTCAGGGACATAGGGAAAAGCATAACCATTTGGGTCTCATCCAGCCTATGGGCCCTCATGATCGTATTATAAAGCCTCAAATGGATGCGAGGATAGCCAATGCCCATGTATCTCTCAATCTCGAGCATCCTAAACTTGGCCAGTAAATTGGCCACTAGTGCTCCATCAAAATCCTCCCAAGTAATAGCTCCATCTAAAGTCCTCAACTACCTCAACCTCTGCTCAAGTCTATCCATACGTGCATGTGGATCCTCTAAGGTCTGGATAGGCAATGTGACAAGAGGCGGGGAAACCTCGATCTGACTATGCAAAGTGAAAGGTATAGTCTGTGGTGCTACCTAATTGGGTGAAAGTGGTGGTGGTAATGTAGGGTCATACTGTGTCCCATCCTGAGGCGAGGCCTGCTAGGCCTACTGCCCATCTATCCTCTGGAAAAGGCCAACTATAGCCTCCTGAATCAAAGCCATGGTCGAAGCAAACTGATCAACAGTAACCACCTGTGAATCCATATCCCTCTAATCTGATATCTAGTATGACTGGTCTAATACTCTGATCAATCTACCTCTAACTCTGATCCAAGAAGCTGGATCCAGACCGAACGTATCGATGCTCTTACAATATTGGAAATACTAGATAAGATACGGTGTAAGGGGAACTCCACAAGGAATGTCTATCAAATATGCCGAAAGGTAACCTGGAAGTAATCAAACTAACATCCAATTCTAAGCAAATATACAAGAGACTACTATGAAGGTAACTAAACCTATCACTACTGACCCGGCTTTGAAGGCCCATAGATGCACCCATGTGTATGAAATGAAATCCTGATCGAATGATCAAGGCTCAACTTACAAGGTAAAGGTGGCTCTAAAAAGAAGAGATGTGGACTTTAAAGGATCCTTAGCAGAAGCGATCATGCCCTTCGGCGGTATGCAACCCTCTACACACCTCCGAAGAGACGGAGCGCTTCCATGCAAGGTGGTCATCCCTTCCATATATGCACTGCCTCGACATCCTAGGGGGGTTTCCTATAGTGAAAGTTCTCGCAAATCTCAGTGAGTGGTATGGGTGCATCCAAAAATCCCATGAAACTAAAGCATAAAATGAAACACACTGGTCACACAAATATCCATGAAACCTAACTCTAGGCTATACAGGTCTTCAAAGATCGAACTCCAATCAGCGTCAGTATGTCCATCTCCTCTAGAATGCTACTAAACATCGATATAGCCCGTCGCTAGACCCTACTTCTAAGCAATTGGCTCGGTCAAAGAAACAAGCACACACAAAGCCTTACACTTGAAAATGTAAGAACCGAAATGAAGGAAATGACCGAAACCATAGGATTGGAGGTAAGGGGATAGATATGAGACCCACATGGACAAGCAACATGCAAACACACAGGAGAAGAGCAGTTATGCAACAGGCAGTCAAGCAGAACGCAGGTATATCATCCATGTCCGCACACAAGCTAAATAAGAATATGACAATCAAAATGAATAACAACAAGGATAGCATGCTCAAATTTGACCAAGATAATATACAAGAAAATGATTCAATCACTAAGACAATAAGATATACAACAATGTGAACATACATGTCAAAGTGAGCAGGATAATCATGGCAAGAGCAAAATCAATATGCTAAGACAATCAAGAGAATCAATCAATATCATCAGTATGTCAATGTCCAAAAGCGATATAACAATCAAGCATAGAAAATCGCCACATCAAAATCCCCAATGTGCTATGATCAGTCAAGCATAGAGAAGTACAAAGGAAAGGTATTCGTCAACCGACTAATCAAACGCCACATTTGCCTCAACTTAAGTTCGAGCTTGACCCTTTAAACATCCCCAGTGGAGTCGCCATTTTGTGGACCCAGCATTTCACTCGATGGCGAAACTTGTTTTTTTATTTGTTTGGTGGAAATTCGACTTTTTTTAAAAAAAAAAAAAAGACTTAGAATCATCACTTATTTTTGTTTTATTTTTAAAGAGAAAACAAAATAAGAAAGAAAAACCCTAAGTGTGACTCTTTATTTGGAAAAACAGGTCTGTGAAAAACTGAGTCGAGTCCGAGGGTCAGATTACTTATTGGGAAGGTACGGTAAAAGACCAAAGGCACCCCTCTAAGTCCCTAAAAATGGGTCTCTACTAAATAGGATGAGACAAATGTGGCAATTGATGAGAAAATTAATGAATACCAGTGAAATAATCAAATAATAAAACGAATCATGCATAAGAATAAGCGAAGTGGGAATGAGATCGTACCTTAGCAGCAATTAATAGTGCGTTATCATGGAAACAGGGTTAGCTCAAGTATAAAATCATTACATGCATATCAAATAATAAGGCAAAGATCAAGCAATACTCATTAAGCATAACAATTGACAATCAGAAGAGAAAACTCATATGTAAGGCCCTCACCAAAGCCCAATTGATTTCGCATTAATTAATCCCACAAATTCCATTGTTTTGGAATTATGAAAATCATATTCACGCTTATTTAAAATCAAGAGAAACAAATAAAAAATTTGAAAATCAAAGAAAATTTGTGAAAATGCTTACCTGAAGGGAAATGTAGCAAGTTTATTTAAAAACGAGATTTTTAGTAACTTAAAACTCTAATGAATAATGAAAAATGGTAGAATTAAAAAATATATATATTTGAAAATTGGAGTGAAATTAAAATTATTTGAAAAACTGAAATTTGAAAATTGGAGTCTTGAAAATTAAATTTAAGAATTGGAATTTTGGAAATTAAATTTGAAAGAAATTGGAATTTTGAAGATTATTTGAGAATTGGAGTTTTGAAAATTAAGTTTAAGAATTAGAATTTTGGAAGTTAAATTTGAAAGAAATTGGAATTTTGAAGATTATTTGAGAATTGAAGTTTTGAAAATTAAGTTTAAGAATTAGAATTTTGGAAATTAAATTTGAAAGAAATTGGAATTTTAAAAATTATTTGAGAATTGGAGTTTTAAAAATTAAATCATGAATTGGAGTTTTGGAAATTATTTGAAGATGAAATTTTAAAAATAAATAAATAAATATAATAATAATAACAATAATAATAAAGAAATGTGAAAATTGGAATTTTGGAACATGGAAATTAAATTCGGAAATTGGAATTTTGAAAATTATTTGAGAATTGGAGTAATGAAAATTAAATCATGAATTGGAGTTTTGGAAATTATTTGAAGATGGAATTTTAAAAATAAATAAAATAATAACAATAATAATAAACAAATGTGAAAATTAGAATTTTGGAACTTGAAAATTAAATTCGGAAATTGGAATTTTGAAAATTATTTGAGAATTGGAGTTTTGAAAATTAAATTATGAAAATTGAAATCTTGGAAATTATTTTAAGATGGAATTTTAAAAATAAATAAATAATAATAATAATAAACAAATGTGAAAATTGGAATTTTGGAAATTGGAAATTAAATTAGAAAATTGGAATTTTGAAGAATTATTTAAAAATGGGATTTTAAAAATAAATAAATAGAATAATAATAATAATGATTAAATAAATAAATGTGAAAATTGGAATTTTGGAAATCGGGAATCAAATTTGGAAATCGGAATTTTGAAGAATTATTTAAAGATGGAATTTTAAAAGTAAATAAATAAATAAAATAATAATAACGAAAATAATAATGATTAAATAAATAAATAT
Source organism: Vitis riparia (assembly GCF_004353265.1). NCBI lineage: Eukaryota > Viridiplantae > Streptophyta > Magnoliopsida > Vitales > Vitaceae > Vitis > Vitis riparia. The sequence continues at coordinate 3,771,017 of NC_048438.1, read as the reverse complement.
GAAAATTTGAATTTTGGAATTTTGGAAATTGGAAATTAAATTTGGAAATCGGAATTTTAAAGAACTTATTTGAGAATGGAAACTTGAAAATTACATTCAAGAATTGGAATTTTGAAGAACTAAAAAAAAAATTGAAAACTGAATCTTTGAGGATTTTAAATTTGACCTATAGGATAAAAAAAAATAAAATGATGAGACATGACCATTGCATGCCAAGGGTGGCCAAGCATGGGCCCGCCCCAACAACTTTTTCCTTGGAAAACTCCACTTAGAAACCCATTTAAAAAGTTGCATGCTAGGTTGACCTAAGAATGCAACATATTGATTGCTTGGAAATGAACTACTACAGGTGGATTTTTGTTGCATTGTCAGAACCTTAGTTTGCAACATAAAAACCCATCAACCTCCACTATTATTCATCCCTCAGCGTGAGGCCACCAAATGTTGAAGACGTCAAAATTGAGAACAAACATGCATGCAAGCTACTTATGTATGAGAGAAAATGAAAGGAAGTTAAGTGGATGAAATAGTGAGGAAAAAAAATGGTTTGGTAACGGGATGAGTGGACAGGAGGAGAGGGTAGTGAGAGAAGTGGGTTGGGTGGTGGAATGAAAATTGGAGATGTGGGGCGTGGTGAAGGGTATGATGGGTATGAAAGTTAAAATATGGAAATATAGGTATGAATATTGAAATATGGGGATGTGGGTATGAAAGGTTGGAGTTGTAAGTGAAGGGCGGCCATGGATGCATGATTCGGGTGTGCATTAGTGGAAATGGGTAGGAAACAAATAGTTAGGCAGTAAGTTGGGCAGATGTGAATGAAGTGGGATGTGGGGGTATGAAGACGGGTTTTGGTGAATGGGTATTGCGGATTAGGAATATGAGTGGCGGACGGAGTTGCAGGGCCTGTTACTTGACGAGCTTCTGGGCCAGTAGGTGCTTGGTATTCAACTCTTTGTGCAGGCAACAACAACAAATATCCTATTAATGTTTCATAACATGGCCATTGTCCAGGTAAGCGGGTTTAAGATTATTTCTACCCACATATGCATGAATTCCAACAAAATCAAATGAACCTTCACGAAAGACATGCCATGCATAGTATTAAAGGGCAATAGAGCACCCAAACGCCTGCCAATGGGCATAGAGGGACCATTTGTTGACGATTCCCTAGGATGGGTCAATGGTCTTGCATAATAAGCCAACAATATGAAACTAGTTCCATCATTGGATTGCTTCCCTAGCTTCCTAAGGCACTTTTGCTTGCAGCATCACCCCGTCCATCAAGTGGAACAAAAGAATCTTGAGCGGCATTTCAAAAATCTGATGTTGATTTAGTGTATACAATACGGAAGACACTATCTCTTGATATGAGGTTCTGGACCAAGCACTGACTACTCAAAATATTTCCCAAGGATTCTTTGGAGGCTAGGACTTTGTAACCATAGCTTTCACTCCTTGGGTCTGTACTCTCAAATGGCGATACACGAACCAAAAACATTCCACAGCTAGATACACAAGGGTATCTAGCTGTGGTCACGAGTGGTCACTAGTTTATCTTGGTCACCATTGATTACTTCACCAAGTGGGTGGAGACCGCCTTATATACGAGATTGACATCACCTAGGGTTGCTAGTTTCATCATATCACACATTATCTGTCGCTATGGAGTCTTTCATTAGTTGATCTCGGATAGGGGAGTACATTTTAGAGTAGAGGTTGACACCCTTTTACAAAGATATGGTGTCTAGCATCATAGGTCGTTTGCGTATAAGCTGCAAACTAACGGGGCAGTAGAGGCCGCGAATAAGAATATTAAGAGAATCTTGAGGAGGATGGTTGCTACTTCTCGAGATTGGTTAGAGAAGCTCCTCTTTGCATTATGGGCTTATCGGACTTCTTTTTGCACCTCTACAAGAGCCACACCTTACTCCTTGGTGTATGGTATGAAGGCAGTGCTACTAGTTGAGATTGAGATGGGTTCATTAAGAGTAACATTGGAGCAGTAGATTCCAAAGGCAGATTGGGCTCAGGCTAGATTAAATCAACTCAATCTCCTATATGAGATGAGATTGAGGGCAACAAACCATGTTCGTGCATATCAAAGGAAGATGGCCCGCGCTTTCAAAAAGTGGGTCAGGCCCAAACCATTACAGATAGGTGACTTAGTATTAAGAGTCATCAGAGGATTGATCAGAGATCCTAGAGGGAAGTTTAGACCCAGTTGGAGTAGACCTTATTTCATCAAGGAGTTGACCCTAGAGGGCGCTGCATGGTTGATGGATCTAGATGGAAACCAATTCTCAGAGCCGACCAATGTGGATTAGCTAAAGAGGTACTATGTTTGAGTTCATGGTCGTAGGATGAGTGGCCATCATTTTGGTTAGCCATCTACCCTTTCACCCTTTTGATATATAGACCGTTGCTAGCCCATTGAGCCTCGCATGTGCATTATAGCCTTTCTTTCATACTACCTTGCTCACACTTTTGCATCGGGATAAGGGCCTTTTAATGTATGCATGCATTGTTTGGGAGTTTCATGAGCCTTGGACCTAGGGGCACATTTTTTTCATTATCTTTTTCTATCACTACATTACTGCATTTCATCACACTTCATTGATTGTGTTCTTTATCTCATCTTCTTTATCCTATCTGTTGCTTGTTCTGCTTCATCTTCTTCCACCCCGAGTGGTGATCCTCCTTAGTTTATTACATGGAGGGTAGTCATGTCATTTCCACTATCTATTCCACGGACATTGATCCAGAGATCTTCAGTTTGAGAAGGTCACCTTGTCAGAGAGAGTTTATGTTACTTTAGTATTTGAGAGCGTTTGTTCATTTTTGACCTCATCTTTGGAGTTTCTTTGTTTGCGTTCAGAGCATGCACATTTGTGTATATATAAATAAATAATGAAAAAGAAAAATAATAAGCGCGTGTGGACAACATTCTTCATCATTGAGCAGGTATATTGATGTTCGAGGGTAACTTTATTGAGCATGTTTGTTGATGGGAGTCCGTATGTGAGCTTTCCGAGACCCTCCACTCTTTGTATTTATTTTGTCGTATATTTTGAGAGTGAGATGAGTGACCTCTTAAGAGTTCTGGGTCATTGTATGTTCCATCATTACATTCGTTGTTGATGTGACTTCACTCTATGTTCGATTTGAGTGGATCATTACTCATATTTGTGTTCTTTGTTTTGCCATCATCCTTGATTTTGCTTCTGATTCATCCTTTTCATTTCACCTCTTATTCTTTTCTTACAGCGACCTGTTCCGGGTTTGATACTCTCTTTGCATCATCATTACACATCTCAATATCGATTCGATCCGAGATCTCTTAATCATTATCAGTTCGGTTTTCTTCAATGCCTCACTACTGTTACCATAATTGATTGGGCATCCTTAGGTCCATGGCTCACGAGATTTTTTTATACATGTTGCATTTTATACATGAAAGCATGGGTTTTTTATCATTGGGTATTTTGGCCCAGTTTCCCTTCATTTCTATCACCCTATCACCCTAGCCTACGTTACGTCTCGTGTCTTAAGACCACCCTGAGGCTATGGGATTAGATGCCATCTTCTACAGCCCCTAATTGGACAAGTGTTTGAGATCTGGTTGATATTTAGATATTATCATGTTTCTTCTTCTGGGAGACACCTCTCTAATGTTTAGATTCGTTTCAGCCGTGGATTTGGATTACTGGGATCACACGTTTGATGATGGATGATTTGATGTCACCTGATTTTCTGATCTACCACACATTTGATGTCATACTGGGGCATATTCCGTTTTGGTTGAGATTTATAGATCTTCATGGATTTGCATGCCTATTCCCACTCACAGGATACACACCGAGACATTGACCTATTTGTTATCTTATCATGATCCCCCAGTGGAGCCTCTCTGGAGCCATTAAGCCTGACCCACTTTTTTTGGCATTTGGTTGTCATCATGCTTCTCCTTTTGGGATACGCCTCTTTTGATATGTGGATCCGATTCAGCCGTGGATTTGGATTACTAGGATCACACATTTGATCATGGATGATTTGATGTCACCTGATTTTCTGATCTACCACACATTCGATGCCATATTAGGGCATATTCCGTTTTGGTTGAGATTTATAGATCTTCATGGAGTTGCATGCCTATTCCCACTCACGGGATACACACCGAGACGTTGACCTATTTGTTATCTTATCATGATCCCCTAGTGGAGCCTCTCTGGAGCCATTCAGCCTGACCCACATTTTTCGGCATTTGGTTGTCATCATGCTTTTCCTTTTGGGATACGCCTCTTTTGATATGTGGATCTGATTCAGCCATGGATTTGGATTACTAGGATCACATGTTTGATGATGGATGATTTGATGTCACCTGATTTTCTAATCTACCACACATTCAATGCCATACTGGGGCATATTCTATTTCGGTTGAGATTTATAGATCTTTATGGAGTTGCATGTCTATCCCCACTTACAAGATACACACTGAGATGATGACCTGTTCGTTATCTTATCATGATCCCCCAGTGGAGCTTCTTTGGAGCCATTCAGCCAGACCCACACTTTTTGGCATTTAGATATCATCATGCTTCTTCTTGTAGGAGACGCCTCTTTGATGTTTGGATCTGATCTAGCTATGGATTTGGATTACCGGGATCACACGTTTGATGATAGATGATTTGATGTCACCTGATTTTCTGATCTATCACACATTCGATGCCATACTAGGGCATATTCCATTTCGGATGAGATTTATAGATCTTCATGGAGTTGCATGCTTATCCCCACTTACGGGATGCACGCCGAGACGATGACTTGTTCGTTATCTTATCATGATCCCTCAATGGGGTCTCTCTTGAGCCATTCAGCTAGGCCCACACTTTTCGGCATTTAGATATCATCATGCTTCCTTCCAATATACGCCTTGATCTGTGGGTCCGATTCAGTTATAGACATGGATGACTAGGATTACACATTTGATGACGAATAATTTGAGTTCATTTGATTTTTCAACCTATCACACATTTGATTCCATATTAGGGTATATTTCCTATTTGGTTGAGATTTGTGGATCTCCATTGATTTGTATGATCATCCACATTTACGAGATACATGTCGAGTTGATGATTTGCTTTCGTTTTGTCATGATTCTCCAATGGGGCCTTTCTTGAGTCATTCAGTTAGGTTCATACTTTCTGATATTGTCGTTATTCTTTGATGGAGTTATCTCAGGTGCATAGACTCTCATATCATCATTTCAGTGGAGTACATGTCAAACCTCTTATACATCCCCATGGGGTTATTCTTGAGTCATCGGGACAGACTGGATGCACTAGTTGCTATACTGGGGCATATTTCCCTCTTTTTAACTTGGAAAGGATTTTTTTCTCACAGACCTTATAGTCTTCATTACTCGACCGAGGGATATTTATTTGCATTACTGGACGCAATTTCGATGATTTTTGCAAAGATGAGTTCCTAGAGGAGCACGACCTTCGGGTTTTGACTACCCCACTATCTATGGCTCTTCAGTAGATTGCTATGTTGAGATCATGGTAGTTACCCTAGTGGACTATTCTCTTGAGACTCTCCAATTGATCATTCATTTGAGATGACGATGGCTTCCTCTAGCAGAGCATTTCGAGTTAGAGGAGTTCGACTTATTGTGACACTTCGTCAAACCTCATGATTTAGTCAAATCTTGTGAGACTATATTTATAGTCAATTTAACCTTTCTAACTCGCTAACGGAGCATCTTTTGAGACTCAAGGAGTCTCTTTCAGACCCTTCTATGGATTGAGAGTTGTGGCGGCATGCTACACTGGGGCATATTTTCCCCTCATCATATCCTTGCATTTTCAACTTGGCATTTAGAGCCACCATGTCTTCTCAGTTGCGACGTTTAGAGTCGTCTCTCTCGACTTGACATTCATAGCTATTATTTTAGCTTGGCATTCAGAGTCGTCCCATCATCTCATCATAGGTCTCAGTATTCAGAGCCACCATCTCTTTTTAGTTTGGCATTCAAAGCCATCATCATCTTCAGTTTGACATTCAGAGTTATCTTCCTTACAGTTTGGCGTTCAAAGCCACCATCACTTCTCAAATTGGCATTCAAAGCCACATTTTTCAGTTTGGCGTTCAGAGCCACCATATCCTTACAGCTTGGCATTCAGAGCCACCATCCCTTGTTTAGTTCAACATTCAGAGCCATCATGTCTCTTCTCTGTTTGATGTTCAGAGTCACATTTTCATTTCGGCGTTCAGAGCCGTATTTTCAATTCAGCGTTCAACGTCGCATCTCAATTTAGCATTCAAAGCCGCATTTTCCTTTTGGCGTTCAGAGTCGCATCTTCAGTTTGGCGTTCAGAGTCGTTGTTTGGTTTTAGTTCAGAATTCAGAGCCATCATACCATCTTCATTTTGGTGCTCAATGTCGTTGTTTGTTTCTAGTTCGACATTCAGACTCATCATGTCTTCTTTTCGTTCGACGTTTAGAGTCGCATCTTCATCTCGGCATTCAGAGCCACATCTTTAGTTTGGTGTTTAGAGTCGTTGTTTGTCTTCAGTTCGACATCCAGAGACATCACATTTTCCGTTTTTCGTTCAAAGCTGTTGTTCATTTTAGTTCGACGTTCAAAGCCACACCTTCAGTTCAGTATTCAAAGCCGTATTTTCCGTTTGGCATCTAGAGTCGTTGTTCATTTTAAGTTTGGTGTTTAGAGCCGTCGTTTGTTTTTTTTTAGTTCGACATTCAGAGTCATCATGTCTTTCTTCCATTCACCATTCAGAGTCACATCTCCAGTTTGGCGTTCAGAGCCGTATCTTATAGTTTGGCGTTCAAAGCCACACCTTCAGTTCGGCGTTCATAGCCACATCTTCAGTTTGGCATTCATAGCCATGTTTTTTTTTAGTTTGGCATTCAAAGCCATCACGTGTCTTTCTTCAGTTCGACATTCAGAGCCATATCTTCAGTTCGATATTTGGAGCCATTGTTTCAGTTTGGCGTTCATTCTTTGTTTGTTTTAGTCTGGCATTTAGAGCCATCACGTTTTTTCTGTTCGACATTCAGAGTCATGTCCTCAGTTTGGCATTCAAAGCCATTGCTCATTCAAGCATTTGATGCCACCATCTTTCTTTAATTTTGGCGTTCAGAGCTATTGTGCATACTCATTCAGGCATTTAGAGTCACCATTATTTCCTTCCTTTTAGCGTTCAGAGCCATTTTCCTCACCTTGTTACCTTGTGCTTATTGCTTGTTCATCATACTCTTCTAGACTTCCCCTTCCACTACACATGACATAGTCCTTTGAGTTCACGACACATATTTCGGTCATGTTGTTGGGCACCCTACACTTAGCATTCTCATGTAGTTCACATAAGGTAGTCCTCTTTGGACGCATTCTTTCCTGTACTCCAAAGTGATTCGACCGTTACTCATCTTTAATATGGTTTTTTGAGTCACTTTTGGAGACGACTCAGAGAGAGTCTAGATCTTTAGTGCGGCTTCAGAGGCACTTTGAGAAATCCACTTTTCTCTTAGCATTTTAGAGCCTTTATGTTCATCTGTTGGCCTGAGTGAGTTCGTGTTTAACTAGTGTCCCTTTGGGGGTCTCTTTTGTTCTTTGGTAGAGTTCACTTCATTCCACTCACTATTCACACTTGTTTTTCACTCCAATGTTCATATTCCTTGCACTTGTGAGCTCTATCGAAGAGAGGCATATTTGTAAACCCCCATTTTTTTATGTCTTTTTGTGCAGATTTATTTTCCCAATTGTCGCAATTTTGGATAGCCACGTGTTGCCTCAAGAGAGGCCATTAGAGAATCATGTTAGTGGTTTGAAGAAGCAATATGAGGGCGACACGTGTCATGGGAATATTCAGAAACAATTTTTTAGGAATTTGGAGGAGCATATTTTTGTTGTAGAGAGTGAGGTCATTAGAGGGGATAAGGTATTCTATAGCTTGATGAGGAAGTTTTGGTAAGAGGGCAAATGGAGAGGAGCAGGTTTTTGGGGTTGCTTGGGAGAGAGGATACTTGGGGGGGATTCTCTTTGGAAGAGGTTACAGAGGAACACTTTTTTTAGTAGCTTGAGAGAGAAGACAATTGGAAGGAAGACCATTTGAAAGAGATGAAGGTTTGAGAGATAGAACTTGAGGAAAAAAAATTTGAGGGGAAACAAAAAGGAGAGAGGACCAGAAAAATATAAAGTTGCAAGAGGAGCAAAAGCGCAGCTGGAAGCCAACCCACTCTTTGCTTGAAATGACCATTTTAGGTATGACTATTCATGAGCTCCTTATTTCTCATTTCCACATTGATTAACTCTCATTTTCAGCTATTCTTTAGAGTATTTGGTTTGTTGATTAGTGTGGATATTATAAGTCACTCGTTTGTTTTGTGGGACTCTGGGTATGCATGCTCTGTTTCAGATTAATTTTGGGTGTTTTTTTACTTCTCTTGAAAATATCTGATGCTCTATTCCTTCCCATAACTTGATGTATCAAAATCATGCTCTTATTTCCTCCGGATTCCACCTGCTCATAGCTCTTTGACGGTTTATGGCATAGAGCTAAGCTCATACTTTGTTTTTATTACATTTTCATTCTTCCCTGGTTATTATTCTGTTTCTTGTTGAGGGTGGAGTGATGTCTTCAATGACCAAGCTGTTGGGATTCAATGAGTGTAGTCATGAGAGGAAATGAACTTAATGGAATATTTTTTATTGTACCTGTGCCCCATTTGATTGGTTCAAAATGGTAGAAGTTGTCACTAAGTTGAGTGAGTGCCACCAGAAGGTTTCAAAGATGATTGTGGGGAAAGATCTCAAGGTTTGGAGTAGAAAGAGGGAAAGGAAAGATACTTGAAGTGTTGAAAAACTGGCCTGAGAGGAGTATCCAGGTTATTTTCGCAACTGATGATGAGCGTACTTTGGGGATTGGAGATCTTGGCTGCCATAGAATGGGAATGCCATTGTGCTGGTGCTTCCGAATTGTTGCCGACTTACTTGACAACTCCTGAATGGCAAAAACACCATACTGCCCTCATTGCCCTTGCTCAAATTGCAGAGGGTTGCTCTAAGGTGATGATAAAAAAATCTGGAACCGGTAATATCAATGGTCTTGAACTCATTTCAATATGGGTATGATGAACAACCAAAACAGACGGTCTCCTACATGGCTGAGCAGGTGGTTGGCACTGGTTCCTTTGGGATCATTTGATGGCAGAAGCAATGTTTTTTATAATTCTGATGGGCTAAGTTTCATGTCGGATGGGTCTTATGTGTTTGGATTTAGTAGTCTCTGGTCAGATTGGTTCATCCCCTTGAAGGAGCGGCCTGAGTTGTCATCACCAACAGCATCTCAACAGCTAGTTGGTTCACTGAGTATGTCCAAGATTGATTTCGGAATGGCTTCCCAACAACATGGATCGTTTTCCAGATTTAGACCATACCCCGCATGCGTGAAACGCTATTTTTGCATGGCCACCTGAGATCCCATGTTTTCCAAACCCACAATCGGTGTTGAATTCGCCACCCGGTATATTCGGGTCAATGACAAGATCGTTAAGGCTCATATTTGGGACACTACTGGCCAGGAGAGATACTGTGCAATCACCAGTCACATACTCTTCCTTTCTTACTTGTTCCATCCGAGCACTTCAAAGGGCCAAAGGTTTTTCGTCTTATAATTTGGTAACAGTACATCCAAGAAGGCCAAGACCCAGGTTGGAGAGAGGGTGCACCTTTTTGTTTTCTAGGAAACTGGTGGGAATCTCCATTGCATTCACTTTTGAAGAGACCTATGGATTATGATTATAGGGTCCTTCTTGCGACCTTGTTCTTCTTATGTTTCCAGTGATGATTGGAGAACTGTCAAATTCAAGATGAGCCATTCTCCAAGTTCCTATGCTCCAGTCCAGATCTCGAGGATTGGAACAGGAAAATCTTATACGATGAGCTTCCAGCAGCATCTTACAAAGGATTACCTCTCTGATTCACCACATATAGCGATAAGGGAGTGGCCATCACATCACACTACAAGAAAATGTACTTTTCGTGACAAAAATTTAGGGGCGAATTCTAATTTTGTCGCTAAAAGTAACTTTTACCGATGAAATTTTAGATGTTGTCAATAATGCCAATTTTTACAAACTTTTCCTAACGAATTTGAAATTTTTGTCGCTAAAAGATGTGGCGGGAAAATTTGGCGCTTTTTTTTTTGCGCAAACACTTTTGTGACAAAAATAAACTATTTCCCTACGAAAATATTTATCACTAATTATAATTTTTGGTGATGAAAATAATTTCCTCACTAAAAGTTACAACCTTTTATCTATTTTTGCTTACAAAATGGTTTCGTCGGTAATTATATTATTTCCTGACAAATTGAGTAATTTTGTCACCAAATAATGTTATTAAATTGTGATATTAATAAAGAATATTAATAAATAAGTAGATTATTTATACTATGAAATAATACAATATATATTTGTTGACACTTAATATTTATACTATAATATTTTATTTATATAAATAATAATAAAAATTAAGGATCCAAAAAATTAAATACTAGAATGTAGATTTATTTAAATTTAAATGTTCTATTATGTAATAATAGTATTGTTATGAAATAACAAAAATGTAAATTATTTAAGCAATTAATATTTATAGTGTAATATGTTATTTATATTTATATATATATATATATATATATATATATATATATATATATATATATATATATATATATATATATATAATAACAATAGATAATCCAAGATATGTAAGATTACATCCTATGATATAAATTTATTTAAATTTCAATATTATTATATGGTGCTACACATACATAAATACTACTAAATGATTTTTATTATATTAGGTAAAAGTTATCCATACAAGTCCAATGTAGTATTAAATTTATGTTAGCTATGAATAAGTAAATTTATTCAAAATCATACCTTATCCACTCAAGAAGTAAATTTATACTAACATTTAGTTACCTAGTTTAAATTAATAGATTTTTTTTTTAATTATTACTTGGTTTTTAAATAATTGGTCAGAATTAACTTTCTCAAATAAATTGTCTAGTATCTATAAAAACATTATACCTACATAAAATTCCAAATATTATTTATGTGTACGAAGATATCATATATTATTAATAAATAAATAAGTATAAGTTAAATATTATATGATATAATATATTGTAAGTACTATATGCCTAGCTCTATTTTCATATTTACAAAATAAAAAATGTCTGATATATATAGCACATATGAAATTCTATATAAATATAAAGTTTTTTTAAAAGTTTTCAACCACATCTTTATTAATAATTGGTTATTTTATTTTTTATTGATCAATTATATATTTATTATTTTTAATTATTAATTACTAATTTATCAAAATTGATTAGTTATTAAGAATAAAATCTTAAATTATACCGCAAAATAGTAACTTCTATGGCTACTAACTTGTAAAGGAGTTTTTATACTTGTATGCATTTTTAATCAAATATTTAAAACAAATGTAGTTATAAAAATAATTGAAATATATCATAAATTATTATATGATTTATATTTATAGTGTTTCATTATGTTTGATATTTTTGTTTGGAATAGATGAGAAAGGGAAAGAAAAAAAAATGATGTAGAATCCTAATTTCATTTTGATCATTATTTTATTAATGTCAATATGAGTATTACACTTTGGCATTCTCCTAACATTGTCTTTCAATTATACTTTTATTTTATATTTCAAATTTATCACTTTAATCCATAAGTCTGGAATTGAATTTATTCTAGCTATTAATAAACTATAGTCCTCTAATTTGTTCTCATTCAACATTAGGTTTGTTTAGAGGTGACAAAATTTGATATGACTTGTCAATATGACTTGAATCTAACACCCTTTCATGATTTTGGGTTGAGTATAATTGAGTTTAAGTCAAATTCATGTCAACTATGGAGAGTGACCTTAAATAATATAAGGTCCCAATTTTGATCACCAATTGGTTTTCAGAACAAATGGGGGTCTTATCATAAAATACTCTATGGTTAAGCGTGTTGCAGTCAAAGAAATCTTAGGATGAGTGACCCACTGGGAAATACGGAGCACCTCGATCTACAAGTGATATCAGAGCATGGTCACATGTTTGACGGGTGAGCTAGCACTGTGGGTGAATGGCGAAGGCTTGGGGCGTGGCCAAGACAACTAACAAAGAAGGTAGACTATCACCGACGAAATTAATTTGTTACCAAAAATATTTGGCAATAAAAATAAAATTCGTCGACATTAAATATTGACGACTTTTGGGACAAATTTTATTTTTTTCGTGACAAAAATTCTTACTTTTGTCGATGAAATATTTCGTTGGAAAACACCTTCAGTGACAAAATTTTATTTCATCAAGGAAAACTTTGGGCGACGAAATAAGATTTTTGTCACGAAACTTTTACCGACGGGTCTAGGGCGACGAACAAGGCACGAAAGAATTTTCGTTGGGGAATGTTTTTGTAGACGAAATTTAGACTTTCAGTGACAAAATATTTTGTCGCTAAAAGTCAATTTTCTTGTAGTGTCAACTGCAGTGAAGAAAGGAGGACTCTCAACTAAATGATTCCCAACTGCTACCTTCCATCACTAAGCAATCACCATCGGAGCCAATCTTTTCCAAAGAAGTCACTAGATCGGACAGCTAAATTGGGCAACCGATGCCTCCAGAGTCGGATTCAAACGTCAAGGTTGTGATGAGAGTTAGGCCTGTGAATGAGCATGAGAGGAAGGGTGAACAGACGGTGAAGAAACTTTCCTCAGATACATTGTTGGTTAGGGATTAGAAGTTCATGCTTGGTTCAGTCTTAGATTCGAGTTCAAAGTAGGAAGAATATTTTTTAGTTGATTGGTGAGCCTTTAGTTAAAGATGCTCATATGGATAGACTGGAAGTGGAAAGATTTATACAATGCCAGCACAAACATATTGGCAGCCTTGGACGAGGCAGTGGCAGACAAACGTCAACATTCTTTTACTTTCGCTAGGTGGTGGAAGGTCCGATTATTATCAAGACAATGTTGTTGTGGGAGCTTTTGGGGCAATGGAAAAGGGCATTCTCGTATCCTGTTCAACTGGAAATTCAGACTCTAGTCCCTACAGTTTACCAAACGTCGCACCATGGATCCTTACCGTCAGTGTCGGAATCTTGGATTGCGACTTCCTTGCCTTCGTTAGTTTCGGCAACGGCTAGAATTATTCCGACGTGCCCCTTTACAGAGGCGACCCACCATCAGGAACGCTACTTCTATTTTGTTTATGCTGGAAATACGAGTAACGCACCATATGGGAACCTGTGCATGGCCACATTTGGGCCATGTGTCTTTTTTTTTTTTTTTTCTTCATCTTTGGTTTTAAAATGATTTCCCAATTTTCAGTTTTCAAATAACTTTCCAAATTCTAATTTTCAAATAATTCTCATTCTTCAAATTTTCATCCTTAGAATTTTTAGGTTCCAAAAATCCTTCCATTTTTAATAAAATTTTGCTGCCAAATTTTCTTTCTGGCAAGCAATTTTCACACTTTCCTTGTTTTTTAAAATGTTTTAAAATAAGTATAAATTTAATTTTTGTAATTCCAAATAATGGAATTTATGGAATTGATTCATGCAAAAATAAATTGGGCTTTGGTGGGGGTCTAACATCAAAAAAGTTTTATTTAAAATAAAAATAAATTTGAGTGAAGTGCAGTGTTTGCTTTTGTGATTTCTTATCTTGTTTAGTGATGCATGTGACATATTTTACGCTCATTATTATGCACTAACCTCATTTCCTGATAGCGCATTGTCGTTTGCTGCCAAGGTATGCACTCGCTCTCACTCTGACCATTCTCCATGCATGTTTGACTTCTAGTGTAATATCATTTCGAGTATCCATCTCATTAGTAGATACCCGTTTTTAGAGACTTAGAAGGGTGCTACGGTTTTTTGTCGTACCTTCCTAATAAGTAACCTGACCCCCGAGCCCAAATTTGATTTTTCATAGACCACATTTTTCAAATAAGGAGTCACACTTAGTGTTTTCTTTCTTATTTTGTTTACTCTTTAAAAATAAAATAAAAATAAGTAGCTACCACAAGTCATTTTCTAAACAATAAATCATTTTCAAATAAAAAGCGAGTTCGTCATTGAATAGAAACGCATGAGCAGAAATGCAGGGTCCACAACGGGACAAGTGAAGTGGATGAACTTCAACAAGTGGATAAATTTCACCACTAAACGAGAATTGAATTCGAGGCAACACAAACCATCTATGTTCACGAGAAAGCAAACTTTTGTGTTCTTGTGAACACAAAAGTTTATGTTTCGAAGTTTTGAAAGAATATTTTTTATTAAAACACATGGCAAACTACTTCTCTATAAAATAGGAAAGTTCTAGAAGTTAAAAAAGACCCGGGGGAAGGGCGTGAGAAAAAACATAGAACCCTTAAGAGAATTCAATTTTTTCAACCAAAACACAACCCACTTTCTTTTGTATAACTCTTGTACGTTACAAGCGTTTTGCTTTTAATGCATGCTTACTTTATTTCCCAAGGTTATCATTCTTCTTAACTGGCTATCTGTCCCAATGCTTTCTCTATATAGAGTGAAGTATGTTTGGATGGAGGACGTGCTAAGACCAAATGGAGGACAAACTTTTGTTGGATAGAAGCATGTTTAAATGGAGAACATGCCCACCCGTTCAAACACTCGCTCCTTGCCTATTCAGACTAGCTTTCTTCTCCCAGGCTTGTCTTAACCAAGGACACTTAGCCCTCACAAGTCACAATAAGCACAAAAACCATATCTTGAAGACAGACTTTAACAAAATACATGAATAGAGATTTGTGTTTGATCTTAATCAAATTAAGAAAAAAAAATCATATTTTTAAGATACAATTTTAATTTTCTATAAGGTTAATTTAGTGTCTCTAGGACATCGATTTTATAATATATTTTTTAAAATAAATTATTTTTTATATTATTTTAAATTTCGATATATTTGTTTTTTTATTTAAAAAAAACAATTTGATACCGTGAGGACGTAATTGATTTTTTATTTTTATTTTTCAATAAACTAGTCAACGGAAACGTAAGGGATAAAGATTGGAAGACCTAGGGAAAAGTGGGTTTGAATGAGGAGGCAAGATTGGATGGCACGAAAGTAGTGAAGTGTACACAATCCTCTTATCATTAAAAGGGGATAATCTGGAGTGGGACAGTGCCTGCCGACATGGTAGTAAGTGCCTCCCCTTTTATTTTAAACTTATCCAAAACTCCAAAGTAGGAAGGTAAAGTGAGACCAAAGAGTTTCTCAAATGCTATACGTTTCATCCACAATAAATTCATATTTCTTAATTTCATTTATTCACATTTTTATTATATTTTTTAAAACTTCACGATTAAATTTTATATAATTTTGGATTACAAACAAATCTTTGTAATTCTTTTTTAATTTATCCATTATTATTTTTATTAAATTGCGAAATCTAAATCAATTTTGTTACATTTCACTCGAGTTATCAGGGTTGAGCTATCTGATCAGCTTGCATGATTTAAATTCCATTGACATATGGATCATATTGATCATCGAATCACGTTAAAAATCTCGTTTTCTTTTCTATTTTTTCTATTTTTTGTTGTGTGTATGATTTGGTTAACAATTTTAAAAATATTTTTTTTACATAATTGATTACTAAGATAATTTAATTATAAAAAAGACTAATATATTTTATAATTTAAATATGCCTGAAAACATGAATTTATTATTTTTTATGATAAAGATGTAAAGAAGTCGAAAAGCTCATTTGGCTTATAGCATGTGAATTTAGATAATACAAACCTATAAATAACTTAAATGATTTAGATAATGTTTAAAACTTTAAATAATCATAAATATTCATTATTTTAAATTAATTATATTTTAGAGTTAAAAATTATTGTATAAAAAAAATTATCATCATTTTAGTTTTTATTAACATAATTTATTTAAAATAATTGAAACATGGAAAGTTAAATATTTATAGTCCAACTATTTAAATAAACATGTAAATATCCATTGTCACCATTTATTCAAATTCAAATTTAAAATAAAGAAAATTGTGTATTAAATTGCATAATGATAATTTATAGTTTATTGTTATTTAAAATATTAACTTTATGTGTCATAATAATTGGATGTGGTTCTAAATAATGCATGAACCGCTACGCATTCGATTATTATGATACATAAAATTAATATTTTACATAACAATAAATATTATATTATTATTATACAATTTCATACTCATTAAAATAATTTTCCTTATTTTAAATTTGAATTTGAAGAAATAAATTAATGGTCAATGGATTTTGTAAATATTTTTTATATATTAAGAATTTTTCATATATATTAAGAATTTTTCACAAGAGCAAATCTTTCAAGAATATTTTATGGTAGTGTAGACCCCAAAATTTGTCTCATTTTTATCTTACATTGATTTTGAGCCCAATTTTATTCTTAGATTTTAAATTCCAATTACATATATTTTTTTGCTCACTCACCATTTAATAGCTTTTATTATTTTGTATATCATTTTATTTTATTTTATTACTAATACTACTATTTTATTATTATTATTATTATTATTATTATTATTATTATTATTATATCTATTTTATTTTTATTTTTTATTTATTTATTTATTATTATTATTATTATTATTATTATTTATCATTATTATTATTATTCATTTTTCTCGATTTGATTATACTAGTAATTGTTGTTTGTGATATTTAAATTGTTGAATTAATATGAAATTTGAGTTAATTTGTTGGTGGTGAATTAATACGAAACTTTGGCTATTTTTGTTTTTGCATGGGCTCGTTTTGCGAACCTGTTGGCTGAGCATAAATTTATGACACATGGAACACGGAATTTTATGGAACAAAGTGAGACTCGAAAAGGTGTAAATGGAGCATTGAACTTGTTGTAAGCCTACTGGGTACATATTTGATTTCTCATTTATATTTAGTTTTATTTCTATTGATTTCTGTAAATATTTATCTGTGTATATTTACTTGTATGTACATAATTGAATATCGAACAAACTAGAAATTTTGTTTAAATAAGATGAAGAATTCAGTAAATATATTTTGATGAAACAATAATTTTAAAATATTATTTTTAATAAAAGAAAGTTTTTTTATCATTTATAAAAATTCAGAAAAATGCATTTAGAAAAATAAATAAAAATAAAAAAATTGTTTTTAATAGAATTTGAAAATTTGTTTTTAATGACATTGTCCAAAAATTTCTTTGTTTAACAAAAATTGTCCAAAAATTGTTTTGTAAATAAAGTTGTCCCAAAAAATAATTTTTAATAAAATTGTCTAAAAATATTTTTTCAAATGAATTCTTTTTCCTTAATTAAAATGAGATTAAAAGTGTTTTTTAGAAATAGAGGATTTAAATCTTTGTTTTTCTTTTTAATTAAAATTTCTTTTGCAAATAAAGTTATGTCATTTTAAATAATTTGTAAAAATCACTCTTTTAAATGAAAATGAATCTAAATACTTTTGTAAATAAAATTGTAAAAATTCATTATTTTCTAGTAAAAGCAAGTAAAAATAATTTATGTGCCCAAATTGAAATTTTGTAATAAATTCTTTTGATACTAAGTGTAAATAACTTTTTTGAAAATTGAATGCAAACGAAGTTGAGAAAATAAATTGTTTCCTTTTTGCAAGTAAATAAATTGAAATCATTAATTCAAAATCATTTTTAATAAAATCCTTTGAAATTTCTTTAAAACTTTTTTTTCAATATCTTTTATTTATTTAATTCAATAAATCATTCTGCATAATTCTCTTATTATTTATTTTGTGTATTTTCGTAATTAGATTTCATCATTATTTGTGTATATTGCTTTTCACTATGACTTGTACATGCTCATTTGCTTGATTATTAATTTTGGTATCCATGATTAATTAGTTAATTGACACCATTGCTTCATTTTATTAGTAGAGACCCGACTTTAGGGACTTAGAGGGGTGCTACGATCTTTACCATACCTTCCCGATAAGTAACCTGACCCCCGAACCCGATCTGGTTTTTCACAGACCGCCTTTTCCAAAATAAGGAGTCACACTTAGGGTTTTTCTTTCTTATTTTATTTACCCTTTAAAAATAAAACAAAAATAAGTGGCAACTCCTAGTCTTTTTCTAAAAATCAAATTTCATCAAATAAAACAAAAAACGAGTTTCGCCATCGAGTGGGAACGCATCCAACGAAAATGCGGGGTCCACAAAATGGCGACTCCGCTGGGGATCACTAGAGGGTCAAGCTTGAACATAAATTGAGGCAAATGTGGCGTTTGATTGGTCGATCAATGGGTACCCACCTCTCTTTGTGCGTGTGTTTATTTGACTATTGATTACACATTGAGAGCTCTTGATATCATTACCCTTGATGCATGCTTGGTTATTGTATTTGTTTGGGACATTGACATGTTGATTATATTGATTAATCATTTCGCTTTTCCTCACATGTCGACTTTCTTGGTTGTACAATCAATCTGCTCACCTTGACATGTACATTCTTCTTGTTGCTTATCTCGTTCATCTTGACATGTTTGACTTTTGGTTGTATATTATCATGATTGTTATGGAGCATGTTATCATTGCCAGATATTCTTCTCGATTAGCTTGTGTGTAGATTCGGATGATATATACCTATTTTGCTTGACTGCATGTTACATGACTGCCCCCTCTTCTGCATGATCGCATGTCGTTTGTCCGTGTGGGCCGCACATCTATCCCCTTACCTCCAACTCTCTTGGTTTCGGTCCTTCCCTTTATTCCGGTTCTCACTATTGCAAGTGTGAGGCCTTGTGTGTGTTTGTTACTTTGACCGAGCCAATGATTAGGAGTAGGGTTTAGCGATGGCCTATATCGATGTTTGGTAGCATTCTGGAGGTGGTCGACATATTGATGCTGATTGGAGTCCGAACTTTGAAGAATTGTATAGCCCAGAGCTAGATTTCAAGATGTTTGTGTGGCCAATGTGTTTTCTTTTAGTTTCATAGGATTTTCGGATGCACCCACACCGTTCATTGTGCACTTTAGTCGATTACTAAGTGCTGAGAGTTGTGAGAGCTTTCACCATAGGAAACCCCCTGGGATGTCGAGGCAGTGCATGTGTGGAGGTGATGACCACCTTGCATGGAAATGCCCCGGCTCTTCGGAGGCGTGTAGAGGGTTGCGTACCACCAGAGGGTACGATCGCTTCTACTAGGGATCTTTTAAAGTTCACCCATCTTATTTTAGGGCCACCTTGACCTGTAGGATGAGCTTAGATCCTTTGATCAGGACTTCCTTCCTTACACATGGGTGCATCTGAGGGCCTTCAAAGCCTCTTTAGTTACAGTTCGGATCTAGTACTTCCTCATTTGGTCTCCAGTTGAGATTGCTTAGAGATCAGTGCGAGTTTGTGTATCAATTGGACCACCCTTTATTGTATGGTTTTGGTTTCTTCTTGTCGCTCATTGAGTTTAGCACACTTTCTTCCTAGGACTTTAGATAGTCTTCTTTTCTTAGGCTGACACATTCTTTTACTTTGTTGTCACTTTCTACTTGATGTTTTGGGATATGTTCATTGACTATGCTCGCTTTTTTATATTCTTCACCTATCATGGGCTTGATACTACATTCTTTGGTTAACTCGCCTGATTCTATTTTCAACCAGATTTTCATTACAGAAAGGTGAAAGGCAGGTTTTCACATTCACACCATTTTTGAGATGTTCGCCTTTACCACCTAATCATTTTTCTTTATTGAGTTTGGGTTGAAAGTGAATCAGAGATATTTTGTTATAGATGGAGTATCAATCTCATGACAGTGTTGTTTTTCACACCTCATTCATTTTTTGGATCGTTGATAGAAATTCTTTAGTCACATTTGTAGCCATCTCACAGTGGACACCTTCATGACCTTAGAGTTTTTGTCATATTTCCAGTTTTAGATCGCCATCATAGGACCATATATCGTATGAAGTGTTGTACTTTTGACTTGGGACATTTATTCATTTGCACATCACGATCACTCTGACCTGACCTATCATGGAAGATATTGAGCCTATTGACCTAGGATTAGGAGATCGACCTAGAGAGTTCGAGACTACGACCCATTTCACCTTCTAATCAGAGCAGTACCATATCTACAAACATATATTGACTTTGCAGGCTTGA
Organism: Vitis riparia; assembly: GCF_004353265.1. Lineage (NCBI taxonomy): Eukaryota > Viridiplantae > Streptophyta > Magnoliopsida > Vitales > Vitaceae > Vitis > Vitis riparia. The sequence continues at coordinate 3,750,752 of NC_048438.1, read as the reverse complement.
TGACCTACCAATTTTGAGCCTGACATGACACCTCCCCTTGGTACCATTATCATCATTATTCACTTTTGTATACTACAGTACCATTGCCTATTCTTTCCATCATTTCCTTGATCTGACCAGGTAGTGTCCGAGATGGTTTGACCTAAGATGAACTCTACATGATGATAAATGGATTATGATGAAAGAGAGTAGCTTGACTGCTTGATGATATTGTTGAGACAGAGGGGTTATCATGGAGCATCCAGATTCGAGTCATTGCACATGACTTCAGAGAGTCGGGATGATTAGAGATAGTGATTTTATGAGACGATGGCGAGTGGCTTATGATGATGGAGTGAGGTGATTAACAGAGGACATTGACGGTTATCATAGAGCATCAATGAGAGCTTTCACATGATTTTAGAGGAGTTGACATGACTTTGTTGGACGGATGCCAGTCATTAGTATTGACCATGTGAGATCTTGAAGACACGATGTTCGAGGTTGTGGTTAAAGGATGGGTGGCCATCATTTCAGGAGCTCATTGACTCTATTACCCTTACGTATAGAGTTACCCATTGCTAGCCCATTGAACCTCACACGAGCACCATAACATTTTCTTTCATCACCTCATTTACCTATTACACCAGGTTGGGGACCCTATAGTGTTTACATGCTTTGATTGGATACATCATGAGTTCTAGACCTGACATACATATTCAGGCCTCATTCCTCACTCGTCATTGTGATATTTTCCTCTTTGACATCATCTCATCACTTTTTCCGGCATCACATATCATTACTTGTGGTATTCATTCTCTGTCTTTTCTCTCATCATTGCTTACTCGATATTATCCTTGTTTCACCTTGAGTGGTGGTTTCTCACACGTCATTGCATGGAGGATTGTCACATTCTTCACCCCCGTTCACCTTATGAGCAGTTGTTCAGAGATTTCAGTTTGAGAGGTTGTCTTATTAGTGAGTATTCGTGTTATATTCGTATGTAGAGAGGGTTTGATCATTCGGGTATGTATTTTCATGGGAGTTCATTCATTATTGATCAGAGTATGTGCAAAAAAAAAAAAAAAACAAAACAAAACAAAACAAAACAAAAAAAGTGCGTTGTTCATTATACCGTTTTCCATTGAGCACATGTATGAATGTGCTAGTTTGCTTCATTAAGTTTATGTGTTGGAGAGAGTTCGTATGAGAGCTTCTTTATGAGATTCTATCTTGGTATATTTTGGGTGAGAGTATGAGTCGCCCATTCATTTTTTGTGAGAGAGACGAGCGACATTTTCTTTAGTATCTCTGGATCCTTGCTCTATCCATCATTCCATCTATTTCAGATGTGACTATTTTCCATGTGTTGATGCGGGTTGACCATCACTCATTTTTCTATCTCTTCGCCTTCTTCTATCTTTATTTTATTCCTCCATTTCACTCTACCTCATCTGATTTCATTATTTTCTCATCCTGCTTGATGTTTGACATGGGTTCAGCATCCACACTTTATTCTTGCTTATTCAATTGTGACCATTCATTTATTGTCACTTTTTGTGTGGGAACCCCTAGGTCCGGGACTCATGACGTTTTCTACGCATTGCATCTCATGCATGAGGGGTATGGGGATTATATCATTGGGATCTTTGAGCCTAGTTTCCTTTCATTTCTTTCACTCTATTATCTTAGCCTACGTTACGTCCCATGTCTGAAGACCACCCTAAGGCCATTACTTCACATTGTGTTTGACAGCTCACACATGGGCAATACTTGAGCTTGGTCGGAGATTATTTCTTGGAGCATGATGGACAGGGAGTTAAGATGATGATTTACACTGGGGCATACCCCTCTTATCAGTGATGGATTTTCAGAGGTGATGTGATCTACGTTAGGGCATACCTCGCTCATCGATGACGTTTTCTTTCAGAATGATGCTTTGCACTGAGGCATAGTCAGTTCGCTTCTTCACTTGGATTATGATGGATTAGGAGTTGTTGGATGACCCTACATTGGGGCATAACCATTTCAGAGAGCGCTTTTATTGGAGATACAGTCACTCTACTCGATACTTTACATTGAGGCACACTCTACTCATCGATGGTTGATTTTTGAGATGACGATTTATTTTGAGCCATAGTTCTCTCATCGGTGATGGACTTGGATTTTTTCATTGGAGCATAGTCACCCTAATAGATCCTGTACACTGGGTCATATCCATCTTTTGGAGAGAGATCAGATTGGTTCTTTACATTAGAGCATCTACTGGATGATATGGATCATTGGATTATTTCATGTTGTCTTCATTACATACTGGGGCATAGCCACCTTGTTGGAGGTTTTGACATTGAGGCTTGAATTCCTGTTTGTGATTGCTGCTTACGATGGGTTATGGAGTTATCGACACCTCGGGTTTAGTCTTCTCGGCATACTTGGATGATCTCAGATACTTACATACCTTTCATTTCGTACTCAGAAATTTCACCATGGATACTTTCACGCTTTCTATCATACCAGAGCCTGATCATCACCTTCTTTTTATCCTACACATCCCACCGTGACACATGACCTCACCCCTTTCTCGATTAAGAGGAGATGTAGATCAGTCCTCGATCACCTTGGTTGTGTTTTCATACATCTTTCGGACTTTAGGTTCAACATCTTCCATGATGGCAGGGCCTGACTGATTGTTGACTTATTAGTGACGATGTTTTCACTTTGACAGTTGGCATGTTGAGTATTGTTGTGCTTACTCTTTGCATTTTGAGCACTAATTATTATTGTTGTTATTCACCAGTTAGTTTTGTTTTGTCAACATGGTGTCACGATACATGGTCCTGTTTGGCATTACCTATCTGAGGTTGGACATTTTCATTACATGATGGATGAGCATATTTCAAAGTACAGTAGTTTTGAGACATTGTATATCTCAGTCTGTTCACTGTCACATACTGGGGCATACCCCCTTCTCCAAGAGCATCAGACTTTCCACATGTTTCATTCACTTTTCGATCTAGTTGTTGACCCCTGTGAGTCACATACTGGGGCATATCCCCCTTCCCTAGGATCATCGGACCTTCCATAGGTTTCATTCACTTTTTGATCTAGTTGTTGACTCCCTTGAGTTGCATACTGAGGCATACCCTCCTTCCCTAGGATCATCGGACATTTCATGGGCTTCGTTATCTTTCGACCTAGTTGTCAATCCTCATGAGTTGTCATACTGGGGCATATCCCCTCCGGCCGAGTTTGCTTGCATCATTATTTAAGTCATCCTTTGGTTTTGGGTCACTTGATCAGGTCATTCATCATCTTGTTAGTTCAGTTAGAGTTTGGGGCCGCAACTATATTGATCGGCCATCTTCCTATCATTTCCCATCAGTTTAAGTTTGAGTTTTGAGTCAAGACCACACCTATATTGATCGGTCATTCATCGTTTTGTGTCAGTTTCAGTTAGAGTTTGGGGTCGCACCTATATCGATCGGCCATCTCCTTGTCATGTTAGTTTAGTTTCCGGGACCGCACCTATATCGATCGGTCATCTTCCTATCAGTTTGAGTTTTCAAGTCGGGACCGCACCTATATCGATCGGTCATTCGTCGTGTTAGTTTGAGTAGGGGTCGCAACTATATCGATCGGTTATTCGTCGTGTCAGTTTGAGTCGGGGCCGCACCTATATCGATCGGTCATGTTCCTATCACTTTTCATGTCAGTTCGAGTCGAGACCGCACTTATATCAATCGGTCATCATCTTGTTAGTTTGAGTTTGCGTTTTGAGGACCGCACCTATATCGATCAGTCATTCGTCGTGTTAGTTTGAGTCGGGGATACACCTATATCGATCGTTCATCTTCCTATCAGTTTCAGTTTGAGTTTTCGAGTTGGGACCACACCTATATCGATCGGTCATTCGTCGGGTTAGTTTGAGTCGAGGCCGAACCTATATCGATCGGTCATTTTCCGTGTCAGTTTGAGTTTCGGGGCTGCACCTATATCGATCGGCCATCATCTTGTCTGTTTGAGTCTAAGTCGGGACCGCACCTATATCGATATGTCATTCATCCTGTCAGTTTGAGTTTTGAGTTTGACTTTTCGGGACCACACCTGTATCGATCAGTCATCATCTTGTCAGCTTGAGTTTGTGTTTTTGGGACCGCACCTATATCGATCGGTCATTTGTCTTGTCAGTTTGTATTCAGTTCGAGTTAGGGTCGTACCTATATCGATCGGTCATTTTCCATGTCGATTCGAATCGGGACCACACCTATATCGATCGGTCATCTTCCTATCAGTTTCAGTTTGAGTTTTCAAGTTGGGACCGCACCTATATCGATCGGTCATTTGTTGTGTTAGTTTGAGTCGAGGCTGCACCTATATCGATCGGTCATTTTCCGTGTCAGTTTGAGTTTCGGGGCCGCACCTATATCGATCGGCCATCATCTTGTTTGTGTTGAGTTTGAGTCGGGACCGCACCTATATCAATTGGTCATTCATTCTGTCAATTTGAGTTTTGAGTTTGAGTTTTCGAGACTGCACCTATATCGATCGGTCATCTTCCGTGTTCAATTTGAGTCAGGGTTGCACCTATATCGATCGGCCATCTTCCTATCACTTTTCGTGTCAGTTTTTGAGTTTCAAGACCGCACCTATATAGATCGGTCATCATCTTTTCAGTTTGAGTTTGCGTTTTGAGGCCGCACCCATATCGATCGGCCATATTCCTATCTGTTTGTGTTAGGTTTGAGTCGGGACCGCACCTATATCGATCAGTCACTGTTTTGTCAAATTGAGTTGAGTCTTGTTCGCCTCCGAGTCGCATCTCATTCTTTACTTTAGATTTAGGTGACACTAGTCTTTGCACACCTTGTCCTCACAGCTTCATATTTCATCCTACTTTCATATAGTAGATGAGTGATTTCTTCCTTTGTACACATTTATTCTTGTGTTCCTTGGTGGTTCAGCTGCTACTCGATTTCGACATCGATTTTCGAGTCACTTTTAAGGACATTTATGAGGGAGTCCGGATCCATAGTGTATCTTTAGGGGCACCTTAAGAGTTTTTGTTCTTGCCATTTTTATAGGGTCTTAGAGCCTCTTTGTTCTTGTTTTGGTTTAAGAGAGTATGTGTCATACTGGAACAAATTTGGTGGTCTTTCTTTTTCTTCGGCAGAGTCCATTCCGTTTCGTTTGTGTATACACTCACTTTACTCGTGGAGTCTACCGAAGAGGGGCATATTTATAGACCCCAAAATTTGTCTTATTTTTATCTTACATTGATTTTGAGCCCAATTTTGTCCTTAGATTTTAAATTCCAATTACATATATTTTTTTGCTCACTCACCATTTAATAACTTTTATTATTTTGTATATCATTTTATTTTATTTTATTACTAATACTTTTATTTTATTATTATTATTATTACTATTTATTATTATTATTATTATTATTATTATTATTATTATTATTATTATTATTATTATTATTATATCTATTTTTTTTTTTTCTCTCTCATCTCTCCTCTTTCCTACTCCACAACCACCCCACCCTCTTCTTCTCTATCTTCCCATTCTTCCCACACAGCCCCCCCTTCCTTTTCCCTCATTTTGGTTTTTCTTCCCATTTTGCCCCCAATCTTTTCCCCCCAATTCCCAAGATCCACCCCCCCCCCCCCCCCATTTTTTCCTCCTCTCTTCTCTCTCATTTAGTCTATTTTTTCCCTTACCAAGACACGGCAGCCCCCCACCTCCCCTAATTTTTTTCTCTCTTTTCCCCCTCTCTGCAACTCCACTTCGATTCAGAGTAAGCGCCCAGGGACTCACTTCTTTTTATTTTTCATCATTCCATTCACTCCACTACACCTCACCAGCCGAACACCCCTTCATTTCCTTCCCATCTTTTTCCTTTCATTCTCCATTTTTTTTTCCTTATTTTCTTTATTATTATTATTATTATTATTTTCAAAAACTCAACCCCTCACCGCCGCCGGCAAGCCACTGCCGGTCGACGACCTCCTTCCCATCTCATCCGTTTCTCATTGCTATTATCATTGTTATTATTATTATTATTATTATTATTATTATTATTATTTATCATTATTATTATTATTCATTTTTCTCGATTTGATTATACTAGTAATTGTTGTTTGTGATATTTGAATTGTTGAATTAATATGAAATTTGAGTTAATTTGTTGGTGGTGAATTAATACGAAACTTGGGCTATTTTTGTTTTTGCATGGGCTCGTTCTGCGAACCTGTTGGCTGAGCATAAATTTATGACACGTGGAGCACGGAATTTCATGGAACAAAGTGAGACTCGAAAAGCTGTAAATGGAGCATTGAACTTGTTGTAAGCCTACTGGGGTACATATTTGATTTCTCATTTATATTTAGTTTTATTTCTATTGATTTCTGTAAATATTTATCTGTGTATATTTACTTGTATGTACAGAATTAAACATCGAACAAACTAGAAATTTTGTTTAAATGAGATGAAGAATTCAGTAAATATGTTTTGATGAAACAATAATTTTAAAATATTATTTTTAATAAAAGAAAGTTTTTTTATCATTTATAAAAATTCAGAAAAATGCATTAGAAAAATAAATAAAAAATAAAAAAAAATTAATAGAATTCGAAAAATTGTTTTTAATGACATTGTCCAAAAATTTCTTTGTTTAACAAAAATTGTCCAAATTTTGTTTTGTAAATAAAGTTGTCCCAAAAAATAATTTTTAATAAAATTGTCTAAAAATATTTTTTCAAATGAATTCTTTTTCCTTAATTAAAATGGGATTAAAAGTGCTTTTCAGAAATAGAGGATTTAAATCTTTGTTTTTCTTTTTAATTAAAATTTCTTTTGCAAATAAAGTTATGTCATTTTAAATAATTTGTAAAAATCACTCTTTTAAATGAAAATGAATCTAAATACTTTTGTAAATAAAATTGTAAAAATTCATTATTTTCTAGTAAAAGCAAGTAAAAATAATTTTTGTGCCCAAATTGAAATTTTGTAATAAATTCTTTTGATACTAAGTGTAAATAACTTTTTTGAAAATTGAATACAAACGAAGTTGAGAAAATAAATTGTTTCCTTTTTGTAAGTAAATAAATTGAAATCATTAATTCAAAATCATTTTTAATAAAATCCTTTGAAATTTCTTTAAAACTTTTTTTTCAATATCTTTTATTTATTTAATTCAATAAATCATTCTGCACAATTCTCGTATTATTTATTTTGTGTAGTTTCGTAATTAGATTTCATCATTATTTGTGTATATTGTTTTTCACTATGACTTGTACATGCTCATTTGCTTGATTATTAATTTTGGTATCCATGATTAATTAGTTAATTCTCATCATTGCTTCATTTTATTAGTAGAGACCTGACTTTAAGGACTTAGAGGGGTGCTACGGTCTTTACCGTACCTTCCCGATAAGTAACCTGACCCCCGAACTCGATCTGGTTTTTCATAGACCGCCTTTTCCAAAATAAGGAGTCACACTTAGGGTTTTTCTTTCTTATTTTGTTTACCCTTTAAAAATAAAACAAAAATAATTGGCGACTCCAAGTCTTTTTCTAAAAATCAAATTTCATCAAATAAAACAAATAGCGAGTTTTGCCATCGAGTGGGAACATATCCAACGAAAATGCGGGGTCCACAGGTAGAATGAAGAAAATTGTGCCTAGAGTTATTTATGTCATTTTAAAATTTATATATTATATTTAAAAACTATTTACTTTAAACAAACTACTTTTTTAATATTATATAATACATATATATTCCAAATTTAATTTAAATTATTTTATTGAAATTCACATCTCTGTAATCACTATCTCATTATGTGTATTATAAAAGAAGAATACTATCCATTATAATAATACATCTCATTGACATATAAATTTTATATCTATAAGAATGCGGGCTGTTTGTTTTTTAACTCTATTTACGTCATATATTTACTCGTTTGTCATTCATTCACACCACGGATTTCTTCTTCTTCTGTGTTAGAAGGCTCAATTTAGGCTTTTCCTTATTTTGTTCAACACCACAGCTAAACCCAAAACCCCAAAAAAAAACGCTCCACCTGAATCCCCCATTGGTCAACTATCACAAAATACAAGGGATGTTCAACATTTATCACCATTGAGAAGCAGAGCACCACTACTTCCAAGCATCAATAGAATTTGAGAAAAACTAACAACATACACACCTATGGACCTCGCATTTTGCTCGATGTGTTCCCACTCAATGGCGTGACTCACTTTTTTTTGTGAAATTTTTTATTCTTTTTTTTAAAAAAAAAAAAAAGACTTGGAGTCGCCACTTATTTTTGTTTTATTTTTAAAGGGAAAAACAAAATAAAAAAGAAAAACCCTAAGTGTGACTCTTAAAGGAAAAACAGGTCTATGAAAAATCGAGTATGGGTTCGAGGGTTATGTTACCTATTAGGAAGGTATGGTAAAAAAATCATAGTACCCCTCTAAGTCCCTAAAAACGGATCTCTACTAAATCAAGTGAGGCGAGTGCAGCAATTGATTAGGAAATCAATAGATACCAATGAAATGATCAAATAATAAAATGAATCATGCATGAGAATAAACAAAGTGAGAGTGAGATCGTACATTAGCAGCAAGTCATAATGTGCTATCATGAAACGAGGTTAGTGCACAATAATGAATACAAAATATATTGCATGTGTCACAAAACAGAGTAAGAAATCCTCAATTGTGGTTATGTCTTTCACTCGGATCATTTTCAAAGAAAATATCTCAAATGTTGGGCCTCCACCAAAACCCAATTTATCTTGTATGAATTAGTCCCACAAATTACATTATTTTGGAATTATGAAAAAAAAAAATCATTCATGCTTATTTAAAATCAAGGAAAGCGGAAAATTATTTTAAAATCAAAGAAAATTTGTGAAAATTCTTACCTAAAAAGAAATGTAGCAAGTTTATTTAAAAATTGGATTTTTAGTGACCTAAAACCCTAATGAATGATGAAAAGTGGTAGAATTAAAAATATATTTAAAAATTGGAATGGGATTAAAATTATTTGAAAGAAAACTAGAGTTTTGAAAATTAAATTTAACACTTGCAATTTTGAAAATGGGAGTTTTAAAAATTAAATTTGAAAATTGGAATTCTGAAAAATTATTTGAGAAAGAGATTTTTAAAAATTAAATTTGAGAATTGGAATTTTAGAAAATTTATTTGAAGATGATAGTTTGAAAATTAAATTTGAAAATTGGAATTTTGGAAAATTTATTTGAAGATGACATTTTAAAAATTAAATTTGAAATTTGGAATTTTTGGAAATTTTATTTGAAGATGGCATTTTTAAAAAAAAAAAAAATTTGGAATTTTGGAATTTTGAAAAATTTTGAAAAATGGTATTTTAAAGATTAAATTTGAACTTTTGGAATTTTGGAAATTTTGGGAAAATTTTGAGAATGGTAGTTTTGAAAAATTATTCGAAAAATGGAATTTCAAAAAATTAAATTTAAATTTTGGAACTTTGGAAAATTATTTCGAGAATGAAATTTCGAAAAATTTAAAAATTGGAATTTTGGAAAATTATTTTGAGAATGAAATTTTGGAAAATTTAAATTTGGAGTTTTGAAAATTGAAGTGGAAATAAGATTATTTGAAAATCCGGAATTTTGAAAATTATTTTTAAAAAAATAATTTGTGAAAACATGTGAGCATAAAGGATCAAAAAGGAATGTGGGCATGTATGCTCCAAGGATGGCCCACCAAAGGTCTGTGGTGTCGTCTTCCCCAACAACAATCATTTTTCTGTGGCCATTTCCATGTGCCAGCTCTTTAATTTTGTAGACCACCTCCATCCTGGAAAACACCTTGCCAAACACAACATGTCTGCCATCCAACCAATGAGTTGCTACTGTTGTAATGAAGAATTGCGATCCATTGGAGTCGTGCCCAGCATTTGCCATTGACACAAGTCCTGGACTAGTGTGATTCAGTTTAAAGTTCTCATCAGCAAACCTCTCACCATAGATTGACTCTCCACCTTGTCCATCACCATGGGTAAAATCACCTCCCTGGATCATAAAGCTGGGAATAATCCTATGGAATGCATTCCCCTTCTATATTGACCTAGTTATTCATCATCATTTTGTTGACCAGAAAATAGATCGACTCTACAGTTTGACCATCAAGCTGAGAAATATGAGTTTCAGGAAACATCCAACAACCTTCCTAGTCTTCAGAAGGCACTTCTGAGTTCTCCATTCCAGAACCAAGTGGAAGACTAGAACTTGGTATGAGTTCACAATGACAGGTGCCAGTGTCAGCATATTGGAAGAGGAGATCGATAGCAAGTTGGGTTAGGCATATGGTGTCTAAAGGAGGTCATGCATGCACCGAAATGGTCATTGCATGCGGGTTGCATGCACATGGGAAAGTGGAAAGAAATAAGTTGAAGGCAAGTGCGGTGGTGAAGGGTTCGGTGGATGAAGAACATTGATGGACTTGTTGAGGAGATGAATAATGGGGGTGGTAGGCTGGGTAAGTGTGAAGGATGGGGACTGATGGTGGAATGAACGGCTTCGGTGGTGGTGAGAGAAGTCATTTTGATGGGTATGAAGGAAGGGAGAGAAGTGGGTTTGATGGCTTAGCTGATGATGATGAGTGTGGTTTGAGTTTGGTGAACGGGTTGAAGGCAATAGGTATGAAAGATGGGGGTGGTGAGCTGAAGATGGTGAGTGATTGGAGCCAAAATATGTGCTCTAATGGTACATATTCTATATGATTTGTGCATCAAAGGACATTTAAATCACTCAACTTGACCTAAATCAATGCTAAGGCCCTAGCCATGAGTTTAATTTGTACTTTGGAGACTTATCTCAGGTTCAAGGGAAGAAAATGGTGCAAATTGAATGACTTTAGATTTTAAAAGATCAAGAAAGGGCTAAATGAAGAAATAAGCGAGTCAAGACCCACTGAACGTAAGGAAATGCAAGACGAGGATATCATGAGTTTGGAAGATGAGAAATGACCATTATAGGGTAAGAAAGAAGGCAAGAAAGCATGGGAAATGAGGCATGAAGCAAGATTCAGCTGCATGGAAATTTAGAACTCAAAAATCTGATGGCATTATATACTCTGACTTTGAGGACAAATTTGGAGCACTTATGGAGTCCATTATATACATACTATATATCGTTTTGAAGCTTGGGAAGTCAGGAGTCCAACTCTTCAAACAGTTTGCAAATCAGACGTGAAATGAAGAAGTTATGGCCATTTGAAGACAACTGCACCAAGCTGGAGGGTCATTTCAAAATGATTTCGAAATTCAACTTATGAATTCAAAATCCACTTCGAAATGACACCAATTTCGAATTCACCCACTGCCACTTTGATGTTCCACCTCCTCTACCCCAGGAATTGCATCTATTCAACTTATGAATTCGAAATCCACTTCGAAATGACACCAATTTTGAATTCATCCACTGCCACTTTGATGTTTCGCCTCCTCTACCTCGGGAATTGCATCTAGGGCTCTTTATCCACCCTAAGTGGGCCCCACATGACTAGAAATCACCATTTTATTATTTTTTTAATCATTTTTAGGAAATTATTTTGTAATAAGTGGCCAATGAGAGTGTGCCACATGTTAGGTAATTGATGATATTATATAAACTCTCTCAATTCTAGGTTTGAGGGATCTTGGATTTTTTTCTGAAGAGTTTGACATTAAAAGTGGAAGAAGACGAGAACTTTGGTTTGTTTTCTTTTTCTTCTTTATTGAATATATTGTTTTTAGTTTCTTTTGATTCAAATTATGGATTTTTACCCTAGTATGGATTGTGAATGTGACAACACCCCCATGAGAGGCTAAGAGCCAACTTGGGGCTTGAAACATGAAAACCTAAGGGCTAAGAAACCTACAGGGACAATGGGTAAATTATTATAACAATGAGATTAATTATTGGTTGGGTGACAATTTATCATTTTTTTTATCATATCCCTGTTAGTTCGTTTAGGGAATGATACAGTAGGTTATTACTTGATACTAGTGATTCTTGGTAATTCTTGATCATTAGTTATCCTCGTCTTCCCTACCATTATTTGCCCCTAAACAAAGCTATAAGGAGTAGGAAGGGTTAAAAAGGCAAATCTTAAATTGATAATCAATCTCATTCATTTGATGGTTTTAGGAATCTGTTTTTAAAAAGGAAAAATTAGGTTTCAGATGCAATTATGAGTTATAGAACTCAACTTGATCGCGAGTGGCCAAGGATCCCAAAACCCTAAGATCATATTACTTAAAATACCCTTGTTTTCTCTAATTTCTATACCCTAGGTTGGATTGTGGAAAACCCCAAACTTGAATCAATTGAATTTAAAATCAATATTCATTTTTTTTATTAATTTATCTTTTACTTAGTTTCACATTATTCACATATTGTTTTGTCACTTTAGGATTTAAACAAAAACAATTCATTTATTCTAGTATTGACAATTTTCATAAGTCATTCCTTGAGAACGATACCCGGAATACTACAAAAGCCGTAGTGACTCTTTCTCTAGTTTTTCTTAACCAAAGTTACTACGTAAAAAGGCTAAGTATTTTGGTACAATAGAGAATTTCGGTCAGTGAGCTTGTCACGAAGTGACAAGCTAAAGATGGTGACTTGAATGCAGTGAAGGCTTTGCAACATGGACTAGTTTGGCTTGAGAGTTGGGTTTGATAGAGGCGGCTTTGGTAGAGGGTTTTGGAGATTTCAAATAAGAGATAAACAACTAATAACTTCAAATAAAGCAAAATGAAACAACATGTCACTGAGTTCCAATAATAATGAGCAGATGAACAAGTCGGAAAACAGCAAAACTCATATGTAACCTTGGTTATCCATAACCAAATGAGCAAACCAAAACCCCAAGCAGCAAAAGAAAAAGATAAAGAACAGTGGTAGTGAAACTAAAACCAAAGATGCATAATGAATTTACCTGAGAGTTCCTCCCTTCTGTTCGTTTTTCACACTTCTTTACTCCTTTGTTTCTTTTTTTTTTAAGATATCCGCTCGCTCTGTTTTCAGACGTCCCCCTCCAAAAACCCCACCTGAAAAGCTCCCCCTTCTTCCTTTTCTACCTCACTCTAGCTCTTCTTTTCCCTCTGGCTCTTCCAACTTTACTGCTCCCTATCTACTCATCTGTCATCCATTTAGAAAAGTCTCATCTCAACCACCACCATGGCGAGGTGGTGGTGTGTTCTTGGCCCATGCGTCCTATTCATGCAGTTGAGTATTTGAAGAAGTCGGCCCCCCACTCCTCCAAGACGCTGCCAGCTCTTCCCAAGATGGTAAAACAAAAAAACAAAAAACCCTTTTCCACAAAGGGGTCTACAAATATGCCCCTCTTCGGTAGAGTTCACGAGTGCAAAGCATGTGAACATCGAAATGAAATGAAAGTGTGAATAATGAGTGTAACGAAGTGAACTCTACCAAAGAACAAGAAAGACCCCTAAAGGTACACAAGTAGAACACAAGCTCGCTCAAACCAACAAATGAACAAAAAGGGCTCTAAAGTCCTAAGAGAAGGGTAACTCTCAGAATGCCTCTAAATTTGCGTTATGGATCCAGACTCCCTCTAAGATGTCTCCAAAAGTGACTCGAAGATCAATGTCAAAGTTGAGTAACAGTCGAACTACAAAGGAGCACAAGAATAAATATGTACAAAGGAAGAAACCACACATCCACTATACAAAAGTAAAATGAAATATGACGCTGTGAGGACAAGGTGTGCAAAGACTAGAGTCACCGAAAATAAAGGAAGGAACGGGACATGGTCGTAATGATTGAAATCACCTAAAACAGACGGGACGCAGTCATCATGACCGAAATCACCAAACTAAGAAAAAGACAAAGATCTGACCAATTGTATAAGGTGTAGTCTATGTTAAAGATAAGACTGAATTGACAAGATGAATGACCAATCGATATAGGTGTGGTCCCAACTCAAACTGAACACAAACTGACAGGAAGATGACAGATTGATATAGGTGCAATCTCAAAAACTCAAATTGACATGGAAATGACCAATCAATATAGGTGCGGCCCCGAAAACTCAAACTGAACTAACAAGATGAATGATCGATCGATATAGGTGTGGTCCCAACTCGAACTGAACACAAACTGACAAGAAGATGGCCAATCGATATAGGTGCGCCCCAAAAACTCAAACTGACATGAAAATGACCGATCAATATAGGTGCGGCCCCGAAAACTCAAACTAAACTAACAAGATGAATAACCAATCGATATAGGTGTTGCCCCAAAAACTCAAACTGGCATGGAAATGACCAATCAATATAGGTGCAATCCCGAAAACTCAAACTGAACTGACAAGATGAATGACCGATCGATATAAATGCGGTCCCAAAAACTCAAACTAAACACAAACTGACAGGAAGATAGTCGATCGTTATAGGTGCAGCCCCAAAAACTCAAACTGACATGGAAATGACAAATTGAAATATGTGTGGTCCCAAAAACTCAAATTGACATGCAAATGACCGATCAATATAGGTGCGGCCCCGAAAACTCAAACTGAATAGACAAGATGAATGACCAATCGATATAGGTGTGGCCCCAAAACTCAAACTGACATGAAAATGACCGATCAATATAGGTGTGGCCCCGAAAACTCAAACTGAACTAGCAAGATGAATGACCGATCAATATAGGTGCTACCCCAAAAACTCAAACTGGCATGAAAATGACCGATCAATATAGGCATGACCCCGAAAACTCAAACTGAACTAACAAGATGAATAACCGATCAATATAGGTGTCGTCCCAAACTCTAAACTCAAGCTGACAAGATGATGACCGATCGATATAGGTGCGGTTCCAAAAACTCAAACTGAACACAAACTGACAAGAAGATGGTCGATCGATATAGGTGCGGCCCCAAAAACTCAAACTGACATGGAAATGACCGATCAATATAGGTATAGCCCCGAAAACTCAAACTGAACTAACAAGATGAATGATCGATCGATATAGGTGTGGTCCCAACTCGAACTGAATACAAACTGACAAGAAGATGGCTGATCGATATAGATACCCCCCAAAAACTCAAACTGACATGGAAATGACCGATCAATATAGGTGCGGCCCCGAAAACTCAAACTAAACTGACAAGATGAATAACCGATCGATATAGGTGCTACCCCAAAAACTCAAACTGACATGGAAATGACCGATCAATATAGGTGCAGCCCCAAAAACTCAAACTGAACTGACAAGATGAATGACTGATCGATATAGGTGCGGTCCCAACTCAAACTGAACACAAACTGATAGGAAGATGATCGATTGATATAGGTGCGATCCCGACTCGAACTGACATGGAAATGACCGATCAATATAGGTGTGGCCCCGAAAACTCAAACTCAAACTAACATGGACAATGACTGATTGATATAGGTGTGACCCCAAACTCTAACTGAACTGACAAAAGGAATGACCCAACGATATAGGTGCGGTCCCGAAAAACTCAAATCGAATTAACTGACATGAAATGATCTGACCAAAATGGCTCAAAGCCAAATGATTTCGGAGATAGTGATGCAAACAAACTCGACACAGAAGAAGATATGCCCCAGTATGACAACTCATAAGAATCAACAACTAGATCAAAATGCAAGGTCCGATGATCCCAAGGAAGGAGGGTATGCCCCAATATGCAATTCACAGGGGTCAACAACTAGATCAAAAGGTGAATGAAAGTTTGTTGAAAGTTCTGGTGCTCTCAAAGAAGGGGGTATACCTCAACATGTAACGGTGAACAAATAGAGATACAAAATGCCTCAAAACTATTGTACTCTGAAATATGCTCATCCATCATATAATGAAAATGTTCAACCTCAACTAGGTAATGCCAAATAGAACCTTGTATAGTGATACCATGTTGACAAAACAAAACTAACTAATGAATAAAAATAATGATGACCAATGCTCAAAATGCAAGAGCAAGCAAATCAACACTCAACATGCCAATTGTCAATATGAGAGTATCATCACTAATAAATCAACAATTTGTCAAGCCCTGCCATCATGGAAGATGCTGAACCTAAAGTGCACAAGATGTATGAAAGCACAACCAAGGAAATCGAAGATGGATCTACATCTTCTCCTAATCGAGAGAGGTGTGTGAGTTCATGTGTCATGGTGAGATGTGTGGGATAAAAGAAGGCAATGATCAAGCTCTGGTAAGATAGAAAGCATGAAAGTATCAAGGGTGAAATGTCTAAGTACGAAATGAAAGGTAGGTATGTATCTGAGATCATCCAAGTATGCCAAGAAGACTAAACCCAAGGTGTGAATAGCTACATAGTCTATCAAAAGCAGCAATCATAAATAGAAAGTCAAGTCTCGGTGTCAAAACAACCGACTAGTTGGCTATGCCCCAGTACGAAATGATGATAACATGAAACGATCCAAATATTTCAATATCACGCATCAGATGCTCCAACATAATGAATGAATCTGATCACTCGCCAAAAGATAGGCATACCCCAGTGTATATCACATCATCCCAAATATCCACCACCGATAAGAAAGGTATGCCCCAGTATGAAATGATGATAACATGAATGTTCCAACATAATGAATGAATCTGATCACTCTCCCAAAGATGGTATGCCCCAGTATAAAGTAGTGTATCCAAATCAACAACTGCTGAAAGGGACCATGCCTAGTGTATGTCAACAAATCAATCAATCTCAACTCATCCCACTACTGAAAATGAAAACATCTCGGCATAATCCATATGAATTAGAATCCCCAAGCTCTATGAATGTGAATGAAGTGGTTATGCCCTAGTATAAACCATCTAAAGTGACTATGCTCCAAGATAAATCAAAGTCTATCGCCAATGAGAGGGTTGTGTCTCAGTATGTGTCCTCAGAACAAGGTCAATCTCATCCCTTAATGCTAAAAATGAAAATACCAATATAATCTCAACAAACCCTAATCACCATATTCTCCACAAGAAACAATAGAGTGGTTATGTCTAACATGCACAATCTCTTAAGCAACTATGTCTCAAAATAAACCATCATCTCAAAAATCAACCATCGATGAGTGGAGTGTGTCACAATGCAGAATATCGAGTAGAGTGACTCTATTTCCAATAAAAGTGCTCTCTGGAATGGTTATACCCTAGTGTAAGGTCATCCCACAACTCCTAATCTGTCTCAAAAGAAACTGTCATCGATAAGTGAGGTATGCCCCAGTGTAGATCACATCACCTCCAAAAATCCATCACTGGTAAGAGGGGTATGCCCTAGTGTAATCCATCGCCTCAACTCCTCATCCGTCGTGCTCCAAGAAATAATCTCCAGCCAATCTTAAGTATTGCCCACATGTGAGCTATCAAACACAATGTGAAGTCATGGCCTCAAGGTGGTCTTAAGACAAGGGACGTAACGTAGGCTAGGGTAATAAGGTGAAAGAAACGAAAGGAAACTAAGCTCAAAAATCCTAATGATATAATCCCCATACCCTTCATGCATGAGATGCAATTCGTAGAAAACATCATCAGTTGCGGACCTAAGAATCCCCACACGAAAAGTGATGATAAAGGAATGGACACATCAAATAAGCAAGAATAAAGTGTGGATGTTGAACCCAAGTCAAACATCAAGCAGGATGAGAAAAGAAAGAAATCAGATGAGGTAGAGTGAAATGGAGGAATAGAATAAAGATAGAAAAGTGAGTGATGATCAACCTACATCAAAGCATGGAAAGTAGTCACATCAGAGATGGATGGAATGATGGATAGAGCAATGATCCAGAAATACCAAAGAGCTCACTTGCCCTTTCACAAAAAGAAATGAAAAAAAAAATGACTCATACTCTCACCCAAAATATATACTAAGATAGAATCTCATAAATAAGCTCCCGTACGAACTCTCTCTAACACATAAACTCAATGAAACAAACTAGCACATCCATACATGTGCTTGGAGAATGATACAATGAAAAATGTGCTATCTTTTAATCTCTTTGGGTTTTTTTTTTTTTTTTTTTTTTTTGTGCATACTCTAATCAATAATGAATGACCTCCCATGAAAATACATACCCAAATGATCAAACCCTCTCCACATACGAATGTAACATGAATCCTCACTAACAAGACAACCTCTTAAACTGAGATCTCTAAATCACTGCTCATGGGGTGAACGGGGGGAAAAAATGTGACAATCCTCCAAACAGTGACATGTGAAAAAAAACACCACTCAAGGTGAAACAAGGATAATGTCAAGTAAGAAATGATGAGAGAAAAGACAGAGAACGAATATCACAAGTGGTGATATGTGATGCCGGAAAAAATGATGAGATGATGTCAAAGTGGAAAATATCAAAATGAAGAGTGAGAGATGAGGCCCGAATATGTATGTCAGGTCTAGAGCTCATGACATATCTAATCAAAACATACAAGCACTATAGGGTCCCCAACCCGGTATAATAGGTAAATGAGGTGATGAAAGAAAAAGGTTATGGTGTTCGTGTGAGGCTCAAAAAGCTAGCAATAGGTAACTCTATATGCAATGGTGATAAAGTAAATAGGGTAAATGAAATGATGGCCACCCATCCTTTGACCACAACCTCAAACATCGTGCTTTTAAGATCTCACATGGCCAATACTAAAGATTGACATTCGTCCAACATAGTCATATCAACCTCTTTGAAATCGTGTGAAAGCTCCCACTGATGCTATGTGATAACTATCAATGCCCTCTGATAATCAACTCACTCTATCATCGCAAGCCACTCATCATCGTCTCATAAAATCAGACTCTCTGATCATGCCAAAACACCTAAATTCATGTGCAATGGCTCAAATCTAGATGCTCCAAGACAACCCCTCTGCCTCAACAACATCATCAAGCAATTAAATCACTATCTCATCGTGATCCATCTATCATCATGCAAAACTCACCTCAACTCTAACAATATCAGACTCTACCTGGTCAGATCAAGGAAATGACGGAAAGAATAGGCAATGGTACTATAGTATGCTAAGACGAACAAAAATGGTAAAGTCGTATAGTGATGCCAAATGGTGGTGTTATGTCAAGCTCAAAATGGGTTGGTCATCAAATCTACAAAGTCAGGATGTGGGTATGGATATGGTACTACTCTAATCAAAAAGTGAAATGGGTCACAATCTCGAATTCTCTAGGTCAATCTTCTAATCCTAGGTCAATAGGCTCAATATCCTCTATGATAGGTCAGAACCAAGAGATCATGATGTATAGGTGAAAATATGTCTCATATCGAAAGCATAACACACATCAAGGCAAGATATGTAAAACATACTCATGAGAAAAAGAATAACACATACTCAGCATAAAAAGATCATATCACTAAATTAACAAATGAGTACATCATGTGTGAAGTGCTAAAAGACTACAAATGATTGGACTCTCAACATGAAATATAAACAACTCTGAACCAAACTAGACTCAACAAAACAAAAACAAAAAACTCTGATGAAACTGGACTTGACAAAACAGAAACGACTCTGATGATGAACATAATCAAAATGAAAAGTGCTCTGAGCTAAACTACTGCAGCATGATGTACCCATGTCGACTAAACCAAGTCCTCAACCCAGAATATCCAAAAATACTATATGACCATCAGTATCATCAGTATCCAAATCAATCTACTGAAGACTAGGATGAGAGGGAACTGCATGTGTAGAATCTGTAAGCAAGGGATTGGTGGTCACACTTGACCCAGACAAGTTGACTAACCCTGAATCAATCAAGTCTTGTATCGCATGATGGAACGCCGCACAACACTCAATATCATGCCCTTGAACCTGATGATATAAGCAATGCTCATGTTACGAAAATAAGGAGGAATAGGATGTGGTAAGGAGCGTGATGCCAAATGAACAATCACACCACTGTCTCTGAGCTTCTCAAAAGCTCTAGTCAAAGTCATACCCAATGGAGTGAACTGTCTCGCGGGCCTCTGTGCATATGGTTTAGGCAGCGGGGGGTAGTGGCTCTTAGATGTGGTGGTCGTGGTTGCATGCTAGTCTGAGCAATGCAAGGCTATTGAACATAAACCGACTGATACTGATGTTGTGGATGAGAGAAATGAGTTCTAACTATAGGAGGTCTGTAAAGTGAGTGATGTGTGGGCCACTAATGCTGATAGCTAATAGTGTCAACCTCTCCAAACCTACTAGATGATCCAATCGGCTTCTTTCCCTTACTATCAAGGGAATGAGTAGCATTTATCCATAATCCTAAAATAATGGCCTCCTTAACACTGAAAGTTGCATGAACTAGACTCTTAAGATCCTAAAATGGAACGCCCACAAGGCATCTAGCAAACCTCAGCTGTAGGTTCTGAAAAACCATATCAATCTTATCCCGTTCCTTAGGCCACTCTATCATACCAGCCACTTTTGTCCTTCAACGACTGACAAAAGAAGAAATAGACTTGTCTAGCCTCTGTCTGGTGGCCTCCAACTCTCGTCTAGATACATCAATGTCGGCACTAAAAGCAAAATGAGTCAAAAACTCATGAGCCACATCCTCCCAGGTGCGAAGTCTCGAATGCTCAATTAAGGAAAACCATCTCTAAGTTGCCCCACTAAGTGACATGGGGAAAAGGGTCACCAACTGTACATCATCTATCCTGTGTGCTCTCATGACTGTGCTGTACAGTCTCAAGTGGATCTTAGGACAACCAATCCCACTATAACGCTCAATGTCTGGCATGCGAAACTTGGCGGGCAAGCTAGCCGCCGGTATGCCATCCCTATCATCCCAAGTCAAACCTCCATCCTGTAATCTAATCTATCTCATCCTGGACTCAAGCCTCTCAACCCTGGCCTCTTGCTCGGCCAATGTAGTATCATCAATAGTAGTGACAATGGGAGACGACACTATGGCAGTAGGTGGTGGGGCAGTCTCACAATGATATGATAGATGGAATGGAACACCATGTGAAATCCCAAGTGAAAGAACCTGCACTGTCTGAGATGCATGAGGAATTGTCTCGTTAGTGCTAATGTCGATGGGATGATGATCCTGGCGAGAACTCTCTATCTGATCCAAACGTCTACTGACCCCTACCATGAACTCCTGAATAGAAGCAAGTGTAGAAGCTAGCTCATCTGACATCTCAACTGAACTATTTGAACTCTAATGTGAATCTGCTCTGATCAATCGACCTCCAACTCTCCTCCTAGAATGTGACTTTAGACTCAACCAACTCCTAAACTGACTCCCTACAATGCAAAAAAAATGGATGAATGACACAAGATAGAACCCTAAAATACAACCATACAACATGCAAGCACATGGTCCTGAGGTGGCAATCTGAAATCTGAATGTACGATGAGAACTCTCGAGTCATAAAGGTGTCCAATGTGAGATGGTTACAGATGTGACTAGAGAATTCGTATCAATAATCTAAGATGAAAAAGGTGTGAGAAAAAACACTATAACGAGATCGATACTCCATTTATAACCACATATCCTTAACTCGACCTTCAACTCGAGCTCTATGAAGAGAAAAAATGATAAGGTGATCAAGCCAAATCTCTCAAAAAAAATGTAAATGTGAAAACGTGTCTTTCACCTTTTTGTAATGAAAATATCGGGTTGAAAATAGAAACAGGCAAATCGACCAAAAAAAAGGTACCAAGCCCATGACACGTGAAGAATGTAAAAAGGTAAGCATAATCAATGAGCATATATCAATCGAGTTGGGACCGCACCTATATCGATCGATCATCCATCTTGTCAATTCAGTTTGAGTTTTAGGGGTCGCACCTATATTGATCGGTCATTTCCATGTCAGTTTGAGTTTTTGGGGTCGCACCTATATCGATCGACCATCTTCCTGTCAGTTTGTGTTCAGTTTGAGTTTTCGGGACTACACCTATATCGATCGGTCATTCATCTTGTCAGTTCAGTTTTCAAGATCACACTTATATCAATCGGTCATCTTTTTATCAGTTTGTGTTCAGTTCGAGTTAGGACCGCACCTATATTGATCGGTCATCATCTTTTTAGTTTAAGTTTGGGTTTTCAGGGTTGCACCTATTTCAATCAGTCATTTTCCTATCAGTTTGTGTTCAATTCGAGTTGGGACCGCACCTATATCGATCGGTCATCGTCTTATCAGTTTGCGTTTGAGTTTTAGGGTCCGCATCCATATCAATCGGCCATTTTCCTATCATCTTGTGTTAGATTTTCCTTGATCGATACCTTTTGACAACCTTACTAAGGGGAAAAATGCGCTCAAACAACCTATCTTACTAATAATAATGAAGGGCCTGATCGTAGACCACCCTATCGTTGTAAAGCTACAGCTCGAAAGCCGGCCTTACCTTCTTTAACAAAGGGCGTTTAGATTGGTCGCTCGCCATAAATGCCTCCCCCCTTGGGCGCCACGTGTAATGCGACCCCCAAAAAGGAAAAAAAAAAGTTGAAGGCATCATTTTAACCCGCCTTTTCTGACCGGGCAAAATAGTCGGGTTAAAAAGGGGGCATTATAGGGACCACCCCTAGGCGTACATGTGGTGGCCTCACAAGGCACTCCTTCATTGGACATGTGGCACGTCCAACCCTCTGTTCGGATGTTCACATGGACTGACACGTGGCGCATCCAACCCTTTGTCCGAACGGTCATAAGGATTGACATGCGGTACGTACCTCCCCTGTCTAGATGTCCAGTCCGAACCCAGTGGCCAGTGTCTCAAACAAGATTCTTGATCGCATTTCGCGGCAATCATTACTCATTTTGCCAAAAACACGCTCGACAGGACCTTCCTGGGTCACTTCAGGCGATCTACCATGACCTTCCCTATGCCGCCTGCAGAGTGAAAAGACAAGGATGACAGCAAACCATCCCTCCAACAATCTCTGATAGCCGCCTGCAGGATAATGATGGCTCTGTCACCCTCTAAGCACCATCATGACAGCCAAAAAGTCTTCTCACCATTCAAATGGACAAAGCTCCTGGCACTATAAAAGGCTCCCACATAGTCGAAGGAGGTAAGCATTTTTCTAAGGAGAAGGGCCCCCGTGGACCCCGCATTTTGGCTCAATGCGTTTCCCACTCGATGGCGAGCTCGATTTTT
The DNA here is from genome assembly GCF_004353265.1 of Vitis riparia. Lineage (NCBI taxonomy): Eukaryota > Viridiplantae > Streptophyta > Magnoliopsida > Vitales > Vitaceae > Vitis > Vitis riparia. Next base: position 3,727,622 of record NC_048438.1, on the reverse strand, counting down.
ATTTGAAAAATTGATTTTTATTGATTATTTGAAAATGACTTGGAGTCGCCACTTATTTTTGTTTTATTTTTAAAGGGTAAACAAAATAAGAAAGAAAAACCCTAAGTGTGACTCCTTATTTTGGAAAAGGCGGTCTGTGAAAAACCGGATCGGGTTCGGGGGTCAGGTTACTTATCGGGAAGGTACGGTAAAGACCGTAGCACCCCTCTAAGTCCCTAAAACCAGGTCTCTACTAATAAAATGAAACAATCATGGCAATGGATGAGTAAATCAATGGATACCCACATCAATCATGCATATATGAGAATCAGAATACATATAGAGAATGATCAGAATGAATGAATGCGTACCTGGGCAGCGAACAACAACGCGCTATCATGGAATGGGGTTAGTGAATAAACACGGAATGACTATATGTATATCAAGGAACAGAGTAAATCAATCACACATGGCAGACAAGTCAACCAACCAGTCAATCAGTCATGAAATCATATATGTGGGGCCCCCACCAAAGCCCATTTATTTTTGTAATTCCATAAATTCCATTATTCGGAATTATGGGATTAAATCCTTGCTTATTTAAAAACCTTTTTAAAAATAGAGAAAATGTGGAAGTTGCTCGCCATGAAGAAAAGTGGCGCCAAAATTTTATTGGAAAATAAAGTTTTGGAACCTAAAAAAACTAAGGATGAAAAATGGAAGAATTGAAATTTGAAAATTTATTTGAAAAATGAGATTTAAAACAAAACATTTTCAAAGTTGAAGATGGTGAACTAGAAGGTGGTGCGTGGCCTAGAGGTGGCGTGCTAAAAAGGTGGCCATGCATAGAGGGCTTTTTCCTGTAGCTTCTCTTTCTAGGGCAGCAGCAGGTGTCACATGCGTGAGAAGATACCCATAATTTTCTTCCTTGGCCTGTCAATTGTCCCAGTTGCTATCCGACCATTATCTGATGATGCCGAGATGTCCACATCAACATCCGAGAACCTCTCTACAAATCCTAAGAACCAATCTTGTGACCCCATTCGCAACATTTCACCCAAGTCAATGGCTTCATCAAGACCGTTTCTTCTGATCCACTCTGTTGGAGGTAGGGGCCTTGGTTTCTGGTTTGCAGTGGGCTCATCCCTTAGTCTGCATGAAGTTCCTAGTGCAGCAAGCTTAGAACCAACTGTCTGGCGAGGCTTGGCTTGTGTCTTTGTCGAGGCATTCTTAATAGAGTTCTCAAGGACTAACATGGGTTGATTTCCAACTAGAGTCGTCTGGCTTTGAGCTGGAGCCAACCCCAAAGTGGAACAAACACTGGCAGTAGCTACTACGCTGCCCTACCAGCTGGAATCATCACCCGAGCCGCATGTTTGGTTCCCAAGGAGACAACTGCGTTGTTAAACATGACATCCAGTTTTCCATCCCTGAATGGTTCACTACGGGCTGCATACGTCTTTTAAAAGAGATCCCTATAGAGTCCTTCAAATCCGTATTACTCGAATGCTGAGGAGAGTAGAAATTCCTCATTGAAGCAAAGCTAGCAATCCCCTTTTCAAAACTACTATGTCGCCCATCACTATGCTGGAAATGGAAAACCCCTACTCTATTAATACCCTCGGTGGTATGATAACCAACATTAGTGGATTGAGCAACTGATCCATTAGGACCCCCAATTCCGATAGAAGCAGCAGGGAATGAACTTCATTGGAATGGCACGTTTGGAACATACTTAGACCCATGTCCAGAATAATATCCTGAAACCCCATACCGCGAATAGAAAGTCCTTCAAATCCGTATTACTCGAGTGCTGAGGAGAGTAGAAATCCATGGGTTCCATACTCATTTTCATGCAAATGCGACAATGGACAGTGAGGGAATGAACCATTCATGGGGGCTGTCCCTGTTTCCACAGCCATGAAAGTACCTCGACAGTGCAAAATCCGTTGTAAAAGATATGAGCAAGATGATTTGCAGACTTCATGGGTTTCAAAGATTCTTGCGCTTTCTCTAACAAATACCGAAATCATGTTATCTTCGAGATTCGTCAAAGGGATCCTTCTTATCATCGGTACAGGACTGTTTCAGGTCAGAAATAGAGCCCGCGACGTTAAAGATGGACTCGTCGTTGGGCACGCTAAGTATGACGGAGATAACCACGTACCGGAATGATGACAGCATGAACGACAGAAGAAAATGAGGCATGAAGATCACCTAGACGGTAGCCATGAAAGCTCTGCAAGCTCCCATGACTGCCTTATTTTTCATAGACCTTGCATCCATGACCATTAATAACAGTCACACAACCCGGAATCCACTTCTTCTTTCCTTTATTTATATAGACCATAGATACTTGAGGCACTGTTCCCGTCTTCTTACTTATTCACCTCCATCGGTTGCATGGATTACAGTTGCAACTACTTTCGTACTCGTGGCATTCCCAGATTTGCAGCCTTTTCCTCCTTCCAGGCTCGTCTCCGATCCCTCAGAGTGCATCTTCACTGGTGCGACCCCGGTGATGATGGTGGCAGCGGTGGTGGCTTTCTCCAAGGAACCCAGATCAGGGTACATCTTGCCACAACATGATCAGTATCTCTCTTGGCATTGAGGATTTACGTACGTGGGACCAAGGACGGAAGATTGCGAAGTTGAATGACATAGGATAAAAAAATGGAATAAATAGTATAAGTGAAGAAGAAATAGGTATGATGATGTGCATGGGCAGGGAACAAATATGGTGAATGGGTTAGTGAGAGGAATGGTCATGAATATGAACATGGTGGGTAGAAATATAGCAATGAAAGAAAATGGATATGATGGGTATCATTTTGCATGGGCATATGGGTATAGGATATGTGCATGGGGCTAATGGAATGGGTAGTGGGGCTCACTGTCCACTTCAGTGGCTGCAATCATGTTCGTAGAATTCCTTATACACAATTCCTAATGCCCAACTGCCTTTGATAAGGACACCTTGTGAAGCTCCAACACCAGCATCGACCATAACGGCAGTAAGAGTTGCAATCATGACCAAAAAGGTGCACAGTGCCATCACAACAACAAACGGCGCCAAGGAGAAGTTGCTAATCGTAATTCCTCATCAATCCTTTTTTGAGCCACCAGCCATCAACAGGAAAGCCAAAGCCATAGGTATGGCTCGACTCGTTTTATTCAAACCCCAAACCAAAATAATACACCCATCACAGTGAGAATAGAGGGATGAAAACAAGAACAAAGGTTAGAGTGAGTGCTAAGAATAGAACCAGTAGGATAATAGGCAACACACTCAAATGTATATGGCCTCATTTCAGGAGGCTTAAAATATGTGGGATCCTGAAACTGGGTTAACACAGTATGCATAAAGCAGAATCATACGAGCCTCAAACTAGACCATAAGAATCGCGATGAGATCAACAACAATATAGTAAGAGCATGATAAAAAAAAAAAAAACAACTAAGTTAAGCATGTAATCATTATCATCCACAACCAAACTCGACAAACAAATGTAGAGCAAACAAATGGGAAAGAGATGAGAAGTATATGAGTCAAAGTAAGCAAGAAACTTACCTCTAGAACAAAGAACACGTTCCAAGCTAAAAAGATTGCCCTCCTAAAACAGGTCTGCTCTCCACTCTCTCTAGTTTTCTTCTTTGTTCCCCCAGAAAACCCAGTCCCCCCTCCAAAAGCAGCCTCACCTCCCTCAAAATCCCAACTCTGCTGCTTCCTCTCCAGAATCCTCCCTCCCCTTAAAGATTTCTGCCCTCTTTCTAAAACAACCTCTCTACCCATATCTCTTTTCCTCTCCCGGATTTACCCCTCTAACCATCTCTGCAGCAACAGCCACCCCTTGCACCACTACTCTGCAGCTGGCAGAAAAAATGGTCTCCTCTAACGGCCAAACCACCTCCCCTCACTCATGCAGTTGGCTTTTCTCCCTCAAATAACAGCCAAATAATATTTTTTTTCTGATTCCCCTTGACACGTGTCAACCCTAGATTGGCCTTCAAAAGCACTACTCTGATTCCATGATGGCCAATCAGGGATTGACACGTGGGTGCTTAGGAGCGTGACACCTGGCCAAACAATGCTGCAGCAAAACAAGCCCCACATGGGGGTCTACAGCCCCATAAAAATATCAATATGCTAGAGAGCAAAACTAACAAAGGCATCGGAGGGTGTGTCCAGACCCCCTTATCCGGACATCTTTTGCAGGGCATAGGAAGGAAGCATTATCTTCAGTTGAGGAGGCGAGTACGTTATGAAATTGCAGTGGCTCTGGTGACTCCAGTCTTCAACATGCATAACACTTGTTGAGCTACTAATATATATATATCATGTTATATAATATTATTGTTTTTATTTATTTAGTTCGTGGTATCTTAATCAATAATCGTCCCTAATAAAAAAAAAATGACAAGGTGAATAAGTTATTTTGGATAGAATATTCAGTTGATAAGCCTTTTAAGTCAAGAGATGTCCAACACTTATTATTTTTTGGGATAAAATTTATATAAAATTGTTTACTATGGGCGGTATATTATTTAAATAGATTAATAATCAGAAAAAGAAATAAATAAAAAGTCCATGATAATTTTTTATAATAAGAAAAACGTCTCTTAGGTTTATATAATCATATTCTTAAAAACACGTATTTTTTAAAAACATATTATGGGTTTATATAGTCATATTCTTGAAAAAGAATACATTTGGTTCATATTTTTAGTGACATGTTATGCTGTTCGTGTTTTTGAAAACACAGCACATGTTTCATGTCGTCGGCTTTATTTGAGTGTTGTATGTTATAAGATACCATTTTATTCAAATGGTAAAACTAAAGAAAAATTTTGAACTAATAATAAATATATAATTAAATATTAAACATTAGTGATTTAATTAATAATACCTATCATTCTATTGTCTTGATTTGACTGTTTGGTTCATTAATTTTAACAATTTTTTTAATAAAATCTTAGTGGAGAAAATATTTATTATATAAAGATTAAAAAAAGATGAAGTTTAAAAAAATAATAAAATAATTCACAACTTTATTATTAAAAAAAAAAAAAAAACGAAGAGTCTCATACTTCGGTTTTTGAGGGCGGCCCCAGCGTGTTGCCCGCAATGATTAGTTTATGAAGGCGGCTGGGCCGCGTTCCCCTCTGGCCCCGTGGGGGTGTGGCTCGGCCACCGGCAGTGGCATTAAATAAGGGCCTGCACAGTTATTGTTGAATCTTTCTGTGAGGCTGTAACTTGTCGCTAATGTTCTATCTACAACTGTTTTCCCTTGTCTTATTTGTACTAGGAAGCGTTCACGTGCCATGCATGTGAGGTAACATGAAAAAATCCAATAAAAAAAAATGAATAATGTGAATTTATCTTTTTTTTTCTTTTTTTTTTTTTTTCAAAATCTTTGACTAAGAAGAGATTCAAAGTAAAGTCAAATACTTGAATTAGACATAAACAAAGTGGAAAAAAATATATATTCGGTTAAAAGGATCAAATCATTCCCAAACAGTAAATCTAACTCTTTTCATATACATATATTTTAAAAGTAATTCTTTTTTTTATATAAATACCATTTTATCATTTCAAGTATTTATACGTAGATTTTAAAAAGAAATAATTATTTTTATAAGAAAATAATGATGGTATTTTTATATAAAGTCAAAAAATGGTGAAATGTTAAATTTCAAAAATTAGGTTTTCAAAAACTCTTTTAATCAAATAACAAAGAAAAAAAATGATTGGTTGAAATATAAATAGAAAAAAAAAATGATAGGGATGGAATATAAATAAGGTTACATTTTTCCATACCAAAATTTTAGATAGTAAAATTCTTTTTAAGATCAATTTTTCTAAATCAAGAAAAATAAATATCTTACTCCTTTGCAATGATATATACCAAATTTTATTTATATTATGAAAATAAGATAAATATTAAAAAAAAAATACAAATTAGATAACTTATCCAAACATATTTTTTTACTTACATACTTTCCTTGTTGATTTTCTTTTATTTTATCAATTTACTTACACAAGAAAAATCTAAATGTTATCGAAATGTAATATGAAGTCATAATAAAGAGAAATCATTAGGAAATAAAAAAGAGAAATATCTTATTAAGAATAAAAAATTATTTTTTATCTCCCAAAATGAAGATTTAGCTAAACTAAAAAGGGGGGGAAATTCTCCCAAAACACTTATCTCAATTTCAATTAAAATAAAGAACATTATTTTTCTTATTATAAGACTTAAGTTGTGAATATTGGTTAAAAATAAAATTTTAAAAAATAAATAAGACAAATTAAAATCATTTGTAGAAATACTAAATTTATAGTATAAGTAAAAAACTTTGATTCCAATTATAAAATAAAGAAGCCTCCTATTATCATATACATTGGATTATAAAACAAAGAACACGAATTTCGAATTCCAATAAACATTAGATTATAAAATAAAGAAATGCATTTACTTTTGGAATAGTAATTTATATTAAAAAAAATAAAGATTTTATTCCTTAAAGAGTTCGAATCATTCTAAGATTAACTAAAAATAAGGAAAAACACAAATTTCAATTGAAACAACCAATTTTAGTTTTTTATTAAAAGATTTAAGTTGTGAATACTTGTTTAAAAATAATAAAAATTAAAAACATAATTAGACGAATTAAAAGTATTTACAAAAATACTAAAATAACAAAATAAGTAGTAAACTTCGATTACAATAAACATTGGATTATAAAATAAAGAATTAGAATTCATTAAAAAAAAATGTATATCTAAACACTAAACTTGGTTACCTCTCATATTTACCAACTACCTTAAATTTCAATCTTCTCTCCCAACTCCTATCTAACAAATTCCTCAAAGAATTGAGTATTGTTCTAAAAAGCTCAATCATATAAATAATATTCAATAAAGTAATCAAATTATACTTAACACATAAGTAACACAAAAATTTAAGCAAAATCATTGAAAAAAAAAACAACCTTTAAGAAACACTTATCCTAATTTCAATTAAAACAACCAACTTCATTTTCTTTTTAGTAAAATCTTTAAATTATAAATACTTGTCAAAAAATAATACAATTAGACAAATTAAATGTATTTACAAAAATACTAAATTTATAGAATAAGTAACAAACTTTGATTTTAATAAATGTTGAATTATAAAATAAAAAAACAGGATTCATAAAAAATAAAATAAAATAGAATAAATAAAATAAAATAATTTTAAATGTATACTTGAATACTAAAAATTGCAAACTCCACAAACACAATTCTTTCTGTTTGAACAAGTGAAGGATAAACAACAAGCACCTTTTGCCGATAAGCATTCTATGATTCCTTGGTTCCCAAAATACAAAAAGAAAAGCACCTTTCACTGATAAGCATTTTATGATTCCTTAGTTCCCAAAATACAAAAAGAAAAGCATCACCACTTTCCAAACCAACCCTCCATATTGCTTTTGTGAAACTCAATGACAAAACAACAAGCACCTTTCACCAATAAGCATTTTATGATTCCTTAGTTCCCAAAATACAAAAAGAAAAGCATCACCACTTTCCAAACCAACCCTCCATATTGCTTTTGTGAAACTCAATAACAATGTATTGATCCAAACTAAACTAACACAAAAAAAAAAGAAAAAAAAAAAAAAAATCATGGGAAATGTACCTTTAGTATGGGTTCCAAGTAGGGACTTACGATGATTTCGCCAAAAATTATGGCAACAAACCTATCACCCCTATGCACGTGAAAATATGACGACGACTCTTGAAACGAGCGCACAAACTATGTATTCTTTTCAAGAACACCTTATTCGTTATCACTGTCGTTCTCAACTTTGCCTAAAACATTGTATTTCATCGAATCTATCTCCTATGTTGAACGAAACAGTTTCATTGATCCAAACCTTCCAAAACCACGACCATTTCCAAACACATTCTTGAATCGATTGCCATTTATGGTGAAAAGGAACATTACGAGGACAATTTTGTAGAGAAATCTAAGAGCTTGAAGAAGTTGTCATGGCCATGGAGAGAAGTAAAAAATAGAAAAGGGTTATATGGGCATTTAAAAAATGGGGCTTAGGCCCATCGTCAAGAGTGGAAAAGTATCATGGGTTTTAAAGAGAATAACATGTGTAACTTCAATCGATATTAATATGTTATGACAATGGAATAAATGTCATAACATTAGATGTTAATATATTCTAATAAATAAATTGATGGGGTATTTTTGGAATTAAAAGATAAGTAGTCTAACATTTTTTAAATGAAAAAAGTGACAAAAAAAACTCACTTTTTATGGTAGTATAGAAGTATATATTTTTTATTTTTTATTTTTTAAAAATAAAAAACAATAAGAATTTTTATATGAAATTAAAGAATTATTGGAAGAAACCCTTAAAAATAATACCTTTTAAAAATTTATTATTCGTTCAAATTTTTAAAAATAATTTTTAAAGATATAAAATAAATTGATATTTTCTTTTGTATGAGATTTATTATATTTTATATAGAAGTTATTATAATTTCCTATTTTCAAAGATAGAGAGTTAAAAAATAAAAAATAACTAAATATTTAAAAAGTGGTATGAATGTTTTAGGTCTGGTTTCGGATGGATTTCTAAAAAACAAAATTCTCTTTTCTAAGTTCAATAAAACTTTTATATTTAATTAATTAATTTTGTTTAAAATGTTTTTTAGAATCTCTATTTTAATTTTGGTAAAAAAACAATTTTATTGAAAATGATAAATTAGGACCTATTTGTTAACTATTTTTTAAAACAATTTTGAAAAATAGTTTTTAAGAATAAATTTTTAAAATTATTTTTTAATTTTTATAGAACAAAAGTGTGTTTTGAAACCTAAAATATTTTTAATATGTTTGTAACATTTTTAAATATATTTTAAAAATAATTTTCAATATCTAGTGTTTTATTTTTAATCATTTTTAATGTTTGTATAATTATTTCTTAAAACAACTCTAAAAAAACAAGTTAAAACAATTAAAAAATGTTTTATGAAAACACTTTATTTTTAAATTTTAAAAACAGAAAAGAGAAAACAATTTTTTGTTATCAAACGTATTTTCTGTATTTTTTATTCTAGATAAAAAAAATTGTTTTAAAAAATAATTTCCAAACAAACCCCTAATCTTGATTCCGAAAAATAACTACCTATTAAACCATTCTAAAAATTTCTTGTTTCTATAGTTAGACACATAAAAGAAGAAAAAAACAACTAAAATTTATGTTTCCATGTTATATATTCTTGCATTTTTTTATTGTAATATAAATTTTATATTTTGAATCCCGCAACTTATCCTTTCCAAATGAAAAACGTTTGTCCGCTAACACCCAAAGGGGTGCATGAGTGAAAATAAAAAAAAATTCATTTGAGTTACAGTTCTTTACCCAATTTAACCTAAGTTGTTCTCTACATGTTGTAGGATGATTAGGTTTAGATGACTACTTTGAGTGTTATGTAAACTCATGGTTTGAGAGTTTCGGGCGTTTATATATCTTTATGTTCTGTTACAGACTTGTCAAAAGTGAGATTACTTGGATAATTTTTTATATTGACAATTTTGTTCTTTCTCATTTTGACATAGGAACCTTTTTAGATGGTGGCTTAGGCGGTGTTTGTTTTTTTACTTAATTCTAAATAGAACATTAATGCTTAATAATATTAAATATTATGTTATTTGTTTTTATAGTATTTTATTTCTATTAAATATTAAAAAGTAAAGAAAAATCAATATGTTATTTTTTCTATTTAAAAAAAACTATGTATTTTGGTTTTTTTTATTTAGTAAAAAGTTTATAATAAGTCATGAAAAAGTAAAAAAACAAACAACCTAAATTCTGAAAATAAATTGTTTTCAGCAAAAAACCAAAAAAACAAATATCACCTTACTCTTCATTGAAAATTATAGATTGTTGTTTATTCAATCATATTGTCGTAGTTAAGTTTGAAAAGGTTTGTTAATGACAAATTAATATTTTTAATAAGATAGGGTTGATTGAAAGTTTTAAAATTGAATTAAATTGTCTTAATTAATTTGAAAATAATTTTAAATTAAGAATTCAAAAAGAAAAATCTTTTCAAATAATAAAAATAATTTGGAAAAGGAATTTTAAATTGAGGATTTAAAATTGAAATTTTTTTTAAAAAAAATTACAATTCATTTAAGGGATTTGAAAAAGAATTTTAATTTTTTACTCAATGGTTTCATGTTGTCGTGCCATGAGATAGGTTTGATGTAGTGCTCCCATGTGATAGATTTGAAAATATTTTTGGGAGAATGATGTATACATCCACTATTTGAAAAATATGGCTGAATTGATAACCTAAAAATTATATTTTATGAAAAATTATCCTTAAATCATGCATTAGAATAGTAACTTGTGCATGCTTTCAAAGTTACCTTCCACCCAGTAGAAAGTGGACTACGACTTATACAAGACAAGTTGATAAACATACTTGATTGGACTCATGTATGTAATTATTATATCACTCATCACTACTTTAATCTCTATATTAAACAAGTCATAAAAATAATAACATTTTTTTTTTACCCAAAAATAACAATATTAATAACTAAAACTACAATAGTAGATAACAGGAAGTATTAACTTATTTATCATTTATCACCAGTTCAACATCTACATCAAACATGTCACGGGATATAGTAACATTATTTTTACTTAAAAGTAATAATATTAATAACTAAAAATATCATCCATAAATGATAGATAATAGAATGTAGCCTATTTAATTTTTTATTTTCATTGTTAGGACTATGACAACTATTATTAAATAATATACCCAAAAAATCATATAATGTAAGTTTTAAAAACGTTATTTTTAATTAAACAAAAATATAGTGACGGGAATTGTGAATTTATATTAAAAAATTTAAATACAAACACTTTTAAAATTTAAGTTTTACCTACGTTTAGATATATTTTTTTCAAATTGAATATTGACCATTATTAATTTTTGGTTGAATGAAATTAAAGATAAGTTAGTATTTTTTATATTATTTTTTGTTTTTTGTTTTTATTTTGAAGAAAACAAAAAACAGTGTTTTTTAATTTAATTTTTTAATTTAGGTTTAATATTCTATAAAAAAAAATGAGATCCATAACATGAAAATTATAAAAATTATAAATATATATATATGTGTGTGTTTGAAATCAATATTATTTAAAATATTAGTATTTATTTATCTATTTATTAAGTTATTAATAATTATAGGCGAATATATTTTTATACTAGAAACTAATTTATTTTAATACATTAATTAGACATGATGTTAAAATAAATCTTTAATAAAAAAATGAAAATAAATAAATAAATAAATAAATTTTACTTTTAAAAAAATTGCTTTTTAAATTAAGTAGATTTTAAAAATAGAGAGAGAGAGAGAAAGAGATGAAAATCATTTTCCAAAAAGAAAATCAAATTTTAAAAACGGTTTTCAGACCCAATAGCATAAAGAGAAGTGAAATATGGGAGGATCGAGTTCCAAAAGGAGAAAAATGAGAAAGGAAGAAGAGTAGGTGACACAGTCCAGCTTCTAATGCCAGCACAGAGTTACTATTTTAACGTATGATTTAGAAATTATTTTCCCTAAAATAACTTTCCATGATTGCCCCCATATTTTTTGAAGTACTATGTTTTAAAAAATATTTTTAAAATTTGAAATATTTGCTAAAAAAATGCAATTTGATACTTTGGGACCTTAATTATTACTAGTTTGAATAAACAGTCAACGGCAACATAAAGGGGAATTGAATGAAGAGGCAAAACTGGATCGCACGTAGTGGAGAGCGTTGTCAATCCTCTTATCATACAAGGGAGAGAATCGAGAATGGACTACCCACTTGCTTACCCTTTTTTCTATTCTAAATTTATTTGCAACCACTCTTGTCTCGGCCTGCCGTTTCATTTCTAACCTCATATAATTAAATTTAAGATCCAAAGATTCATTAGGGGTTTGACCATGTTTTCTGAAATATATTTTTAAAAATTGTTTTTAAATTAAAGAATAGAATATAGTTTTGAAAACATAGTCAATCACACCTATATTTTTCTTTTATTTTTAAAATTTAATTATAATTAATTTCTACTTATTTTTTAAAAATTATTTTTTTATTTTATTTTATTTTTAAAAATAAATATGCAAAAAATTATAAATATACAAAAAGATATAAAGCTCGGTATCTATTCCTTGGAAAAATAATCTTTTAAAAGAGAAAAACAAATTCAAATATATATATATATATATATATATATATATATATATTATATAGTTAGAGTGTTATAATAAAAGATTTTGTGAGTAGTAAAACTAATGACAAATTTTGAGTTGATAATAAATATAAAAAATTTTAAGTAATTTAATGGATAATAGTTATCATTTTTTTAAATCTTTTTGACCGATTGGTTGATTCTAAAAAATTTAACAATTTTATTAATGAACTTTTAGTGGAAAACGTTTGAAAATGTTGATAATTTTTAATTATAAAATAATAAAAAATATAAAATATAAAATATAAAATATAAAAAATTAATAAAATAATTCACGACTCTATTATTAAAAATATATACATATAAAAAGAACAAGTAGTACTGATTCCATTGGAATTAGTTTTTGAGGGCGGCTGCAGTGCGTTGCTGGCAGCAATTACTTAGTGAAGGCGGCTGCGCCGCGTTCTCCTCGGGGCGCCGTGGGAGTGTGGCTCGGCCGCCGGCGGTGGCATTGTAAAAGGAAGCAAAAATGGGCTGGACTCCCACACCCCTCCTGCTATTAAACACATCGATTTGGATATATTTCTTATTTTTTATTTTTTTTAAATACAAAATAATATCAACTTGAGAATATCTTTAAAATATTATAACCAAATTGAGGTATTCAAATTTTTTATTATTTTAAATTCCAAAAATAATTTTTAAGGACAAGCACTAAATTTTAAGTGAATAAAAAAGATTTGATGTGATGGCTTCCGTTTGTTTTTATTGGAGACGGATGTGGATCGACTCGTGAAAAGTCAAAAGCTCTTTTTTAAGTTTGATGAATTTTTTTTTTTTTTTGCTTATTTAATTAATTTTATTTAAAGAATTTATAGATAAGGCAATAAGATATTTCATATTTAATAAAGCTTTAATATGCCTTTTGAAAATTGTGACTTTATTTTCTATATTAACTTTCAGTCGAAGTAAAGAATAGAAAGAAAACCAAACCCTTCCATACTCACATTTTTCATGTTTTATATTTCAATAATAAAAGCAATAATATTTCTTTCTCAGACATTAATAGGGATGGTAATGGAACAAGTTTGGGCCCACCTCACCTGTTTAACTTTTTTTTTTTTTTGAAATTTTATTTTTTTAAATTTCTTAATTACATTAAAATAAATATATTTTATAAATAATTAAAATATTATAATTTTTTATAACTTATTTGATTGAAAAGTGTTTTATTATTATTTATTATTATTATTATTATATTTTAAAAATAGAAAAATAAAAATTATATTAAATTGTTTTTAAAACTTAATTTTATATAAAATTGGAGTGGGGTGGAATGAGATAAGGTAATATCTAAAACTACTCTAACCTAATATTGGATTTAAAAAATATATATATCAAAACCGCCCCTAACTCGTTTATTTAAATTTCAAACTAATCTCATTATGAGCAAGATGAGGTAGACTGGTATCTGAAAAAACCACCCCATTATCATCCCTAAACATTATCATGTTAATTTTAGTTTATATTTATATTTCCAAGGAAAGGAACGTAAATTTACAAAAACCAAACCCAAGATTTAAAAAATAAGATAAGAAATTTTGATACCATGATATTAATAATGTATGGTCATTGTATTTCAAGTCAATTAACATTTAACAAAGATGCAAAATTGTTTAATTTAACAAAAAAAAATGAACTTGATTTGAAGCATCTTAGTCATTTATAAGCTATAGCAATGCATGTAAAAGTTTAGGCAATTCAAATAATAAACAATTCATACGGCATATATTTAATTCGTAAATCAAGGTTTAAAATCATTCAAACTTATTATATTCATAGTTATTATTAAAGAATGGAATACTATAAGAATTTTATGTGGTGCATGCATATATTATTACTACATGCTATTTATTTAAATATTAAATTAAATATTATGATTTAATAAATAATAAAATTAAAATCTTAGTCAATTTTTGGGAAGTTAGTTTCCTAACGTAAAGTGTACTTCTAATTTTATACGGAAACCGATCTTCTCTCTATCTTATAAAATAAACATTCTATTCCATTAATAATACACATAACGAGAAAACCGAAGTGGTTAAGGGAGAGAAACACAATTAAGGGAGATTTCCCCTACGCTTTTTGTTTGGTCTTTTAAAAAAAATTCTACCGATTAAAGGTATGTTTTTTTTTTTTCTCAATAATGCAATTGTATTTTTTCGGTGCAATACCACTATGCTTTTTGTTTGGTCTTTTTAGCAAATTTCTACCGATTAAAAGGTATGTTTTTTTCTCAATAATCCAACTGCATTTTTTTTATCTGGAACTGTGAAAATTATATTGTTTTTAAAATCCTTTACTTATTATGATTTGTGTGAAATTAAGGTTTGATTTACATAATTAAGGAATTTGTTACAAGTACATCTATAGATTTTACCCCATGTCTTTCTTTGTTCTATTTAGGGTGGTAGTAACCATTGCATTTAATAGTAAAAGAAATAGAAGTAAATTATTAATACCTTTTCATACTTAAAACCTTCCATGACAATAATGAAAATATGACATTTAAATGATTTGAAGAGTTTGTAATCAGATTTATGTACTCAATTTTAATGAAAAAAATAAAAATAAATTATTTAGCTATTTCAATTATTTAAAATTATTATAATTTTTCATCATTTTTAATTTTTTTAGGAACAATCCATATAATATTTTATTACTTAATATTTTATTTATATAGTATTTAGGAAGAATATTTAAAATATCTTACTCTTTAATTGTAAAATAAGTTATTTTACATGTCCAATGTTTGGATACACTTGAAAAATAAAAAAACTTTTATGTAAGGCTAAAACATCTTTTATATATATAAAATATTTTATATTTTCAAAAATAACTGTCGAACTCATTAAAATATGAGATAATAATTTTTTTTTGTTACCTAGATTTTTTAAATAAATTTTAAGATTATTATTTTTTCAATGTAAATATTCTTATATCTTTATGTAATATTATTATTAATTTTAAAAAAACAAAAAATAGAAAGTTTATAATTTTATTTAGATTTTAAATAAATTCAAAAGTATTTGGACTTAAAATAAAAATACAAGTTTATTTATTTATTATTATTTTGTAAATGACCATACTACCCATTGACAATGAATAATAGAGTGATTTTAGGATAAGTTTGGACTTGATTCTATTTTTTAATAATATTTTGAATTCAAATTTGAATTAGCCTTCCAATTGCCACATATTAAGATTTAAAATAAATAATTTGCCAGAATTGGACTGCAAATTTCGAATGCAGGCAAGTCCACACTCCAAAGGCTCTAAAAGCCAAGAACCCAAATCCCAAAATTCCTAGTTGGCATCCAATAAAATCCCCCACTTGTCATGACCCCAAAAACAAAAAATTTGGTCAAAATGGGGGAATCACTGCCATATTTTTTGACCATTTTTTTGTATTTTAGTAAGTGGAAGAAAGAGCCTGCAATGATAGTTTAAACCATTCTCTCCTTTCCTCCTTTCTATACTTGATTGCCCATGATAGGCCTCTATTTTTCCTCTCATTCTCCTTCCTTTTCTAAGATAGAAATTCACCAATTTTTCTTTTAATTTTTTTTTAAAAATTTTTATTGATAGGTGGATACAATGAATGGGGTGGGCCCATTTATTAATTAATGAGCCTCATCATATGAAATGGTAGGACTATCTTCAATTATTTTGAATTCTTTTTCATGGTAATAATATTATTTATTTTTTGGAAGTATTTTAGAGTAAGTTATAAAAAATTCGATGAAGAATATTTTTTTATAAAGGAAAATTAATATTTCATATTTTAAAAGTGGAAGTTATTATTATTTTTTGGGATTATTTTAGTTGTTTTTATTTTTATTTTTATTTTTAGAAAAGGAATGTTTAAACATTCACATCAATTATCTTCTTACCTTATCACTTTTTTTTTTTAAAAATAAAAATATGAGTGAAAGAATAATTTTATCTTTTTCTTAATCCAATTCCAAACTTTCCTATTTTTTTTTATTAATTTTTCACTCACAATTAAATAAAAATTTGAAAAAACATTTTCGATCTCAAGGGTATATTAGGCAACTATTTTCAAAAATAGTTTTGAAAAACAGTTAAAAATAATTTTTATATTATTGTTTAATGTTTTATAGACCAAGTCTGTTTAGAAACCTAAGACTCTAATTGGTGTCTATTTTTTAAAATAGTTATGAAAATTAAGTTTTGTCTAATGTTTTGTAGAAAAAAAAGTTAATTTGAAAAGTTAAAATATTTTTAATTTGCTTTTAATATTTTTTAAAAATAATTTTTGTATCTAATATTTTGTTTTTAATCATTTTACTTGTTTGTATATTTTTTTTAAATAGTTATATAAAAACAAGTAAAAATAATATAAACAATTAAAAATATTATCTGAAAACATCGTACTTTCTATTCTTAAGAATAAAATATATAAAACAACTTTTAATTATCAAATGATTTTTTTGAATTACAGAAAATTATTTTTGAAAATAGTTGATAAATGCTTTTAACTTGTTTTTATTATTTTAAAAAATAATTTTTATGTTTAGTGTTTTATTTTTAATATGTCTAGTATTTCCATATTTTTTTTAAAAAAAAAAACAAGTGAAAAACAATAAAAAAATCTTTAGAAGATGATCTCTAAAAATATTATATTTTCCATTTTTAAGAACAAAAAACAAAACATAATTTTTTGTTACAAAATATGTTTTTCTTGATTTTTTTTTTTGTTTAAAACAAAACTATTCTCCAAAATAGTTATCAAACAAGCCTTACCTTTCCTATATTTTTTTTTCCAATTAAAAAAAAAAAAGCTAAAGAAGTAAAGAAAAGAAAAGAAAAGAAAAAGGGAGGAAAATTAGGGTAAGGATAGAAAAGAGGAAGAAGAAGATAGTAAAAATTTTCTTCAATGAAAGATAGAAATAAAAAAGGAAGTAATGGGTTATTTAACATTTCTCAATAAAATAAAAAACGGACGTGAGAATTAAAAAACAAAATAAATAAAAAATTAAACCAACTTTTCTTTAAATACCACACCTCCATCCCACGTTGTCTTCCAAATTGGAGTTTCACCCTTGTGGAAGCTCTCTCTCTCTCTCTCTCTCTCTCTGTCTCTCAAAGTTGAGGAGAGGCTAGTGGATTTGTCTGTGCCCTTTTTCTGTAAGTTTTAAGGCTCTCATTTCTTTGTTCTAATGTTGCTGCTTCCCATTCTCAGTTCCAGTTTTCTCTGCTACTCTGTTTGGTTACTGGGAAAATAGTGGGGGAGACAGTAAAATGACATTTTGGATGTCTGGTACTGTTCACCGTTTAGAGAATATAACATGCTAACCAAAATGCTACCAACCATTCAGCTCAGCTGGGTTGGGGTGGTTCCCTTTTTTTTTTTTTTTTCCTCAAGTCCCAAATGGAAAATCTACTCAGCTCTGCTGTGTTGGGGGTTCTCTTTCTTTGGGTCTCATGTCCCAGACAGATGCAAAATGGGGGCTTTTTCCCTTCGTTTTCTCAGCGGCCAAACAGAGCTTACGCTTCTATGGCTTTGAGTTGATGACTATGATGTTGTTGATGATGGTGGTGGTGGTTGTGATGCTGATGATTGTAATTATTTCTGTGATGAATGCAGATCCTAGAATTTTATTCTTTCTTTTCCATATTTTGAAGAGCTTAATATCTGCAATTCTTGTGTTTATGGCTTTAGTAGCTAGCTTTTGTTGTTTTTTCAGCTTTCTGATCATTGAGTTCTCTTCATTATAATCTGTTCTTCTCTGCCAGTGTCCGATTCAATTTGTGACGCTGGTGGAACGTTGACATGCTTTCCTGACTTGATGCATTCAAGAGATTGATTCTGATACTTTTCTTCGATTTCATTTTCTAACTTTAGCCTACTTTTGCTGACTTATTTTGCAATTCTCTCTCTCTCTCTCTCTCTCTCTCTCTCTCTCTCTCTTTCCTTTTTGAATTACTAACTTTCTTGAATTTTTTTTTAAAAAAATTTTGGTTTAATTTTTTTTTGTTACCATTTCCAAACAAAGATAATTCAAATCAGCTTATCCAAATCTTTGAATGGATTTTTTTTTTTTTTTTTCTGGGTTCTCACAATGAACTTCAAAAGTTTTCTTAGAGAATAGTTTTCGAGAAGAACTCTCAATTGTTTTCAGTTCGGAAACTTAAATATGAAAAACAGTTTTCTCGGCTAATGCTCCATGAAGATATTTTATGTAGAAGTTCCCCATGCATCTTTCTTATTTTCAATTATTATTCAAAACACTCTAAAAAAACTGAAAAGCACTTAAGTTTGTTCTAAAACCAATATATTTTTCAAAGTTTGCCAAACATGTTTTCCGAGTTAGAAAGCTGTTTTTGTTCAAAAGGATGTCAAATGGTTTTCAAGAACAGTTTCTAAAGAGGGCCTTTTTGCCTGTTCCTAGATTTTCTGGGCAACCAAATAAGTGCTTTCCTCACCTGATATTATTGTCAATTTGTTTCCTGTCTGTACAAGTATCATTTTTTTTTTTCTCTTTTGTGGACTTCTGAGCATCTGATCGTCAGTTGTAAGGATTTCCTTTTTAAGTTGTTGAGTAGTATGGATACTTGCAACACATGTTGACTTTCATGCATGTTTTTCTTCATCTCTCAATGGATTGGACTCTGCAGTAGTTCTTACCTTGATCCAACATTCTGATTCAGCAATATATTCTTGTTTTAATCTGAAATCCAACTCAGAAGCAGAAAATGGCGAGAATTCCCATTGCTTTGTTGGGGCTTCTGCTTTTCTATTTCTGGGCAGCCATGGCAGAAGCAAAATACATGAAGTATAAGGATCCAAAACAACCATTGAATACTCGAATCAAGGACCTAATGAGCCGAATGACACTAGAGGAAAAGATTGGCCAAATGGTGCAAATTGACCGCACTGTTGCATCTGCTGAAGTGATGAAGAAGTATCTAATTGGTAAACCATTCATCATTCTTCTTGCTTGTGTAATTATGTTAGGGATGTGTTTACTAATTTCAGAAATGTAAACCTTTGTGTTATGCAGGGAGTATATTGAGTGGTGGAGGGAGTGTTCCTGCTAAACAAGCTTCTGCAGAGACATGGATTGAAATGGTGAATGATTTCCAAAAGGGTTGTTTATCAACCCGTCTTGGAATTCCAATGATTTATGGGATTGATGCTGTTCATGGTCACAACAATGTTTACAAGGCAACAATCTTTCCTCACAATGTTGGGCTTGGAGCTACCAGGCAAGTAAACATGACTATGCATGACCATTTCTTGCACATGGCTTTCTCAACCTTATAACAAACATCTACCTCTAAAGTAGAAGTTGCATTGGCTGCTGACCAAAATTTGTGAATTTGGTGCATGTTTTTCAATTTCCTAAGAAAAATGCACAGAACTGAGCATTCCTTTGATAAGGAATTGTACCTTTTGTTTGCAAAACATCTTAACACTGGAATATATCCCTCCAGGATGGGGCCATTACATAAACTTTTAAGCTATCGAAAGCAATCCCCTATTAGCATAGACCCGTTTCGAATACCATCGAAGAGGGGGAAAAACCCATTCCAAATACCATGTCAAATACAATGTAGTACTTTTGTTTCTGTAGGCCATTGAAGCATACCTTACAAATAACTCTGCATTTGAAATTAGTTGGTGAGGAGCTCCTAGCAAACAGACTTGACTCTGCAAATCCTTGTTGCAGCTAAAGCAACAAGGAAGTGCCATTTAAAACTAAACAAATAAAAATGATTGTGAATTTTCTCCAAAGGCTCAAACAGGCAACAACCATAATAAAAGTTTGAACAGAATGCTCAGAATCATACCTACAGCAGACTCAGAATCTGAAATTTTCCCTATTTCACTGGCCTCCTAATCTTAAGATATGTGTCTATATTTGTCACTCATGGTGGAACTTCTTTCTTGTTGAGCAGGGACCCTGAACTTGTTAAGAGGATTGGAGCTGCAACTGCTCTTGAAGTTAGAGCTACAGGCATTCCTTATGTTTTTGCACCATGTATTGCGGTAACTAGATTAAATTCATTAACCAATTAGTGTCAAATTAAGAAATCAGTAGCCTGTATTAATGTTCTGATCTTTTTTTGGTTGCGCAACTTTTGCCATAAAGGTTTGCAGAGATCCAAGATGGGGTCGGTGTTTTGAAAGCTACAGTGAAGATCCCAAAGTTGTTCGAGCAATGACCGAGATTGTACCTGGACTACAAGGAGACCTTCCTCCTGGTTATCAGAAGGGCATTCCATATGTCGCTGGAAAGTAAGAACTTTTGCAAACAACTTCTTTCTTTGAGTATGTTGTTCAATCCGTCATCTCTTTTTCTATAATACTTTTTAAGTGCATGCATCAACTAGTGATATAGTTATAGATTTAGATAACAGAGTCTTTAATTATATGCATTGTAACTCTTAGCTTAACTTTAAATTTACAGTTGTTTTATCCACTTAAAAAAAAAAATCTATTATTTAATTTACAAAACCTCCGCCATTCTTGAAATGAAATTTCAAAATTTGCGTTGGTCCATATTCATGATTTGCTTAGGATAACCATATAGATCTTTGCAAATCTTCTATTGTGTGGGATGTCTAATACACATTATCCTTGTCACTTCAATTTTTTGTACACCTGTGACATGAACCTAAGCAAAGGTCAAAAATATCCACCATTAATGTGTCTGTATATGGAGGTTTAATTTGTTTGCTACTTTCTGGGGATGAATAAAATTTTGCTGACAGGTCTTGCCTGCATGGTAGATATTCTCTCTTTAATTGTCCTATTGAAAGTAACAGCTTTGGACCTTTGTGTTTGATCAAGGAATAGTGGTGTTTGGACCACAAGTTCCCTTGTGATATCGGAGGAAAAGAAAAAAAATGGGAAAAGACAAAATAACACTAATAATAAATTAATGGTAGGTGGCACCTATTTTCTCTACGTTTCAAACATTGACCTAGATATTGGATTTGAATTTTGTTCTCAAAAACCATAATACCATATATGGTTGTCTTGCAGTATCCACCAGAATAATTTTCAACAATAAACACAAAATACATTACATCACCTCAAAGATATTTAGTCCATTTCTAGTAACTCAGGGAAAAAAAATAATCCTGAAAGAACAGAATCTTTTGGTGGAGATTTCTTATTTTTATGTTCATTTTACTTTTGAAGACCATTTCTGAAGTTTTTACCATTATGCTTTGATTGACTTTTCCTGAAACTCCTGTTAATTTAATTTAACTTAATTAATTAATTAATTAATTTTTCATTCTGTTGCTTCATTTGCCTAGCAAAAAGGTTGCTGCTTGTGCTAAGCACTATGTGGGAGATGGTGGAACAACCGAGGGTATCAATGAAAACAACACCGTGATAAGCAGACATGGATTGCTCAGCATTCACATGGGTGGCTACTACACCTCAATTATCAAGGGTGTATCAACTGTCATGATCTCCTACTCAAGCTGGAATGGGAAGAAGATGCATGCTAACCAAGAACTTATCACTGGTTTTCTCAAGAACACACTTCGCTTCAGGGTAAAATACTACGGTTTGTGTAATTTGACTTGGGTTTCTCCATGCCAAGTTGATCAGAAGAATCTAAACAAACTATGAATCTTGTGGATTATTTCAGGGTTTTGTCATCTCAGATTGGCAGGGTATTGATAGGATCACCTCTCCACCCCATGCTAACTACTCATATTCCATTGAAGCTGGAATAAAAGCTGGCATTGACATGGTCGGTCCTTGTTCTATTCATTTGCATCCTGACTCGATTATAATTATGTAACAGAGTTCTTATCTTCTTATAATTGTTTCCGCATGTCACAGATCATGGTTCCATACAACTATACAGAGTTCATCGATGGTCTAACCTACCAGGTGAAGAGCAAAATTATTCCCATGAGCCGAATTGATGATGCAGTGAGAAGGATTTTGCGGGTTAAATTTGTGATGGGTCTTTTTGAGAGTCCATTGGCTGACCACAGCCTGGTCCACGAGCTAGGAAGTCAGGTTTGTTAAGAGCCAGTTCATTTGGGCCCATTTTGCAAGACAAGAAAAGCATCTTTACATATTCTACAACTTGGAACAGGTACATAGAGAGTTGGCAAGGGAAGCTGTGAGGAAATCACTTGTCCTTCTGAAGAATGGCGAGCCTGCTGATAAGCCATTGCTGCCCCTTCCGAAGAAGGCACCAAAAATACTTCTTGCTGGAACTCATGCAGACAATCTGGGCAATCAGTGTGGTGGGTGGACTATTGAGTGGCAGGGACTCAGTGGCAATAACCTTACAAGTGGTATGGTTACTGATGATCTCATTCTCTTGAATGTAGGGACGTTCTCATCTCTAGGATCATTTTGATGACTAATGAACCATGAGTCTCTTCATGAACAGGTACCACGATCCTCAGCGCCATAAAGAAGACAGTTGATCCAAAAACCAAAGTCGTCTACAAAGAGAACCCTGATCTTAGCTATGTCAAGTCCAGCAAATTCTCCTATGCCATTGTTGTGGTGGGAGAACCCCCATATGCAGAGACATTTGGTGACAACTTGAATTTGACAATCCCTGACCCTGGGCCAAGCATCATCACAAACGTCTGTGGAGCTGTGAAGTGTGTTGTCATCGTCATCTCTGGTCGTCCTTTGGTTATACAACCATATGTTGATCAAATTGATGCCCTTGTTGCTGCTTGGCTCCCAGGAACAGAAGGCCAGGGTGTTGCAGATGTTTTGTTTGGCGACTATGGCTTCACTGGGAAACTTTCCCGGACTTGGTTCAGGACTGTTGAACAGCTCCCAATGAATGTTGGGGATCGGCATTACGACCCGCTCTTCCCATTCGGGTTTGGTCTCACCACTGAACCTACCAAGGCCTAAGTAAGAGTGATGTTTTCATTGTTCCGGATTTCACCATTTAACTTTGATTAGTGATGAACAAGAATTAGAAAAATAAATTATCAAATTGGAATTGGAATAAATTCTCCCAAATGATTTGCAATGTGTAACTTTTATTGAAGAGTGGCTTCTAAACAGACTGTAACTTCAAATTTTTACACTCAACTGCACACATATCATCTAGGAGGGCTTGGTGATTAGATCATTTTGCAGAAAATGTTGTGCTCTGTCCATACCTTTGCTGTGATATTGCTATTTTTTTCTTGAACTCAGCCTCAACATTTGCAGAATGATAGTGCAAGTGAAAATGCCAGAAGCTACAAGGGTTCTAGGTCCACTGATGTGGGGGGCAAATAGTGAAATAGGGCTCTGGCAAGACCTTGAGAAAAAGGATCTTGTGAATCAGAGGGAAAGACTAAAGGATATGCCCATATGCCATCAAATGTCACATGCTTCTATAAAACTATAGATTCATGTATCAGATGGGTGACAATGGGCCATGTCATATAAGATTCGTTTCATGTTGAAATAAGAAATAGTTTCAAAATGATAAAAACTTATTTCAAATTCCATCCAATCCGATCAATGATCAAGTTAGAATATAACTTGTCTAATCTATTTAAAATTAAAAATGTTATAGATATAGTATTTTAAAATACTTTTTAGTTGTTTATTTTAAGTTTAATTTTGTTAAATTTTAATGAATTAATTATTTAATTTTAATTATAACATGTTTGTAATATAAAACTAAATTTAAATTCTATTTTTACCGTTTATTATTTTATTTAATGTTTTAATTATAAAATATTTTTAATGTTTATAATGAAATATATAAAATTTTATGTGGTTATTTACTTTTTTTTAATTATATGATATTTACAATTTAAAAAGTATTTTTTTAAAAAAAAATTAAATATAAAAAATTCATAAATTTATGTATGTTAAATCGGTCATTAAAGGGGTTGTATCATAAAATCACATGGAGTTTAAACTTACCATACTAATATACAAAAGCTTCTACTTAGAAATAACCTTTCTCAAAATGTCTAAGACATTCTTGTTAGCATGACTAAGTTAGATTCCTCAACTATATCTCAACAAATGATATCTTACATCAATTTGCTTTGTTTGAGAATGATAACATTACAAAACTACCATGACACAACTTCCCCTATAAAGGTGATTAAATATCTAGATGTAAAAGCCTGTTTGATAGTGATTCTAGGAAACACTTTTAATATTTTTAATACTTTAAAATTTTTATCACTTTAGAAATGCTAGAAACGCTTTTTAGAATCACTTCCAAATGCACTCTAAATCTCTTGCTATAAGGTCACTAGCTATAAACGCATCTATAAACCCTTTGAAGAACATCTAAGCTCCTTCAAAACATTAACACATCTTTGAGCTACTTTTTAAGCACCTAAAGATCCATTTTATTGCCTTCCAATGCTTCTTAACCTATATTTAACCTACTCACAACTCTAACCAAATAAATTATATTTAACTTTTGTGCAAACCATGACATGCATCAAACTTCCTACCGTTGAGGAGAAAGGAATACTTTCCATATTTTACTGAGACAACCTTTCAATATAAATTTGTCTAGCATCTCGTAGGTTTTTCATGTAAAAAACACTTAATAACTTCTTTTTTTCAGCTTATAAATCAATTTAGCGTCTTAGCTAACAATGTGAGTGTCATCCACAAATAATAATAGCATTACAAAACTATCACTAGTATATTGCTTGAAAAAGACATAAAGACGTATATATTTTTTTTCTTAGAAATTCGTGACTCATCATGAATGAATCAAACTTCTTTTACCACTATCTTAGAGTTTGCTTTAACCCATAAATCTCTTTTTAAATTTGCAAACTAAGTGTTATTTCCCTTTCATTATAAAACACTTTGGTTGCTCCATGTAGATTTCTTCCTCCAAACCACCATGGCGAATGGCTGTCTTCATATTAATTTATTCAAGTTCAAGGTTCAAGCTAGCTACTAACTTATTAACGCACAAAATTGAATTTTTTTTTTCGTACTTAGAATTCGATTTTTAGATGCATTTTTAGTGTTAATAAGTTTGTTTTAACTTAAATGTATGCTAAGCCCATATTTTGAGTACTAATGTGTGTATCTAGTGAAGATTGTGGTTAAAAAAAAAAAAAGAAGTTTGATTTGAATTTTGAATGATTTCTAAGGAAGCAAACATTTCATAAGGTTGATGGAAGCAAAGTTACCATCCCCTTATAGAAGTGCTAAGCCTATGGCGTAATTAAACCATTGAAGTTCCTAAATGGCGCAGCTACTTAGATGGGGCTCCATGCCCAAATGCTATATTTCTTCCCGGTCTCCTCTGGAAAATATTACTTAACAAAGAGAATAATGGAAATCAGGTCATTAATCATTGAGAAAATTACTCATTTAAGTGGCCTTCAACACATCACAAATATACTCAAATGTTTTAGCAATTCTTCACCTACTTATGAATTCCTAACACCATCAAGCCTATATACGAGACATCTTCATATGCAAAAGATAGAATAGGGATAAGATTTTGTTATGTTTGGCTCTAGTAAAAAGAAAGAAAAATGATAAAAAAAAATAAATAAATTTGATATATACTACTTCAAATTTATTTAATTTATGTTCACTCCTTTACATAAAAATTAAGTAATTTAAAAATATATAAATTTTAAATTATTTTATTTATATTTCATTTTCTTTTGTATTCTTTATAATAAAAGGAAATATAAGAAATTCACTATTTTTATATATATTTTTTTACTTTCCCAAAGGTTTTGTTTGATTCCCAAAAATATATTAAGACTATATTTAGTTCCCAAAAAAATATCATGAAAAGAAAGAAAATATTAAGGAAAATGATTTTCTCATATTTTGTTTTATTATAGAAAATATATATAATTAAAATTAATTTAAAATTTATATATTTTTAAATTATTTAATCTTATTATAATAAATAAAAATAAGTAACATATAAAAATAATTTATTAAATTTAAATCTATTTTTATTTTTTTCACTTTCTTTTTCTTTCTTTCTATTTTTCCTCTTTATTTTTTTTCGTTCATAATTTTCTTCAAATTTTTCAAGAACTAAACATAACGTAAGAAAAAAAATATATTAAAAAATTGATTTTCTCATATTTTGTTTTAACATGAAAAATACAAAAAAAAAAAATCATATATAATTAAAATTAATTAAAAGTTTATATATTTTTAAATTATTTAACCTTTCCATAAAAAAAGAAAAATAATTAAAATGGGTTTCGAATAATATATAAAAATAATTTATTGATTTTAAATATATTTTTTATTTTCCTTCACATTTAAACTGAGAGAGTTAAAGCCAAAATAAGAAACACTTTATTCAACCTGAGGTAGTACAACATTTATTCACCACATAGAACCATAAAAAAGTAAGGAACAAAGCATTCTACAAAACAGTTGTATGCCACAGCAGCTGCAACCACTGCTGTATCTTTGGGCCTCTATGTGGAGACATGAGGCTCCTCCCCTGGTTCCTTCATTTGCCTCATGATGTCTGCCTTTTCCTCCATGAGAGCTTCTATTTTGGCATTGATCTTATCCAACTTCTGCTGTAGTTTCCCGACATCTTTGCCCTTCTCCTTCCCCTCAAGTTTTCTCTTCTTCTCCACACTCTTTTCCTTGCCTTTTTCTTTTTCTTTCTTCTTCTCCTTACCCTCCTTCACCTTTTCTTCTCCCTCTTCTTTCGGCTTCTTCTCTTCCTGATCTAAATCATTAACACTTCCTTCTATCTCTACCTCCCTTGTGGTAACCTCACCTTTGCACTTCTCTTCATCCACTTCATCACTATGCTTCTTCTCTTTCTTCTCCTTGTCTTTTGTTTTCTTCTTTTTCTCTACTTTCTCATCTTCTTTTCCCTTCTTCTCCTTCTCTACTTCTGTCTTCTCTTCTTTGTCTTTGACCTTCTTCTCTTTCTCCTTCTTCACTTTCCCTTTCTTCTTCCCTTCTTCACCTTTCTCTTTGTGTGTTTCCTCTTCCTTGACACTCACTTCTTCATCTTTGCTTTCTTTCTGATCTTTTTCTGCCTTCAAGTCCTTGTTATCCTCTTTCTTCTCTTTTTCATCTTTTATTTTTTTCTCCTCTTTATTCTCTTCTTCCTCTGACTTACCAACTTTGTCTTTCTTCTTCTTCTTCTCTTTTTCCTTGTCTTTCTTTTCTTTTTTCTCCTTATTTTTATCTCCTTTTTCCTTCATTTTCCCAGCTATTTCACTGTCCTCCTGCTGTTCATCCACGGCATCCTCAACCTCTTTTTCCTTCTTCTTAGTCCCATCTTTCTCTTTCCTTCCATGCTCTCCACCTTCATCCTTTTTCTTTTTCTCTTTGACCTCTTCCTTCTCCTTGCTTTCTTTTTCCTTTTTCTCTGTGTCTTTCCCCTTCCCTTTCTCCCCATCTTTCTCTTTATGTTTTCCCTCCTTGCCTTCTTTATGTTTCGGATTTTCTTTTACCACTGATTTTTTCTTCAATTCAAGCTCCATCTCCTCCTTCTCTTCCTTCTCTTTATTTGGTTCTTTAACCTTGTTCTTCACTTGGACATGGACTTCCTCCTTTTCCACCCTTTCTTGTTCCTTAGCAATGGATTCAGAATTGTCTTCCATCTCTTGATTTGTTGCCAAATGCTGCTTAATCTCAGATTCCCTAAAACAGCATAACAGAAAATTACAAAGGTAAATATCATATATCATACACACACACACACACATTTATGCAATAAACAAAAAGCTTATTTAGATTGAGTGACCAAAAGCTTGGTTGGGAACATTTTAAAAAATGGTTCTCAGAAAACAGATTTGTTCTTAGAAAATATCCTATAGTTCTCAGAAACCTGCTTTCAGTCAAAAAATTACCAAACATGTTTTCAACTCCAAAAAACAGTTCAACTGAAAATAATTCATTTGGTATATATCACAGCAACTATTCCACTCATGCATTTGAAGCAAGTTTCTTGCATAAAACAAATTAAAACCATGGACACGGAAATTTGTTTCCACAAGGATGAAACTTGAGCAAAAGGAAAAAGAAGTAATAACTTCAAGCACAGGACCAATTAGCTTTTTCCCACTTGAATATCTGCCTAATAATCCTCATTTCTCGCTTTCTTCCAAAATGATTCAATCATAAATCACACACATGACCACTAATATGATGTTGGAAGTATAGAGTTTTAGATAACTACATATATGGCAAATATAATTGTACATGAGCTAAGAACATCGGTGAAAAGGGAGAAGGAAGCTGAGAAAATCTTGCATTTCCTATTGTTTATGTTTGTACTTAAACAAAACACACTTGGGATTACAAAATTCTGTTTCAGTTCTCGATTTCACGCTTATTCTTGTCCAAAATGGTCTTCTGTGAATGGTGGAAAACATGTAAGGCATTGAATTTTCTTCCCTTTCCATCATTTCTCTGGAAACAAGCAGATCACAATTTGTCTAAAATGAATATCTAGTTCTCACCACTTCCATAGAAATTTCTCTGTCAAACCTCTCTATCAGGGTTCTTTTCCATTTAACAATGTAGGAGGAAAGAAAACAAAACAATTCTCTTAGGATACAAAAGACAGAAGACATGTTTCCAAAATAAAACACACTTTTGGAAGAAGATTCCATAAACTAATGTGGAATGTTTTGTTCTTAATGAATCTTTTGCATAAGACTAAGATTATGTTTGGTGCCTGGAAAATTTGAAGGAAAATAGGAATATTTATTTTCTCGGTACTCTCCTGTATCCAAACATAGCATAAATGAGACAAAGTCTTGTACGTTAATAAAGACAAAACTAGATTAAATAGACAAGCAAATAGACAATAAAACTATCAGGTCAATACCAAAGCCCTATGTACTAGTGAATGCCTATGGAACTTCTTCAACAAACAGACCCACAATTCTGCCTTGGAAATCTGCCCTGAAAATGGCTGTTTGAATTAAATCCC
Organism: Vitis riparia; assembly: GCF_004353265.1. Lineage (NCBI taxonomy): Eukaryota > Viridiplantae > Streptophyta > Magnoliopsida > Vitales > Vitaceae > Vitis > Vitis riparia. The sequence continues at coordinate 3,698,414 of NC_048438.1, read as the reverse complement.
CAGAAATATCCATACCCACGTCCTAATATATTCATAGTTTCCGAGATTCTGATGGGACCGCTGAAGAAACCCAGTGAAAAGAAAGGAGAAAGAGCTGAAAATTATAGAAGGATGGATTCCTCTCTTGACCTATTTTCACCAGTTTTTCCCTTCACTTTTCTCATTCTTTTCTAAATCCAAGCATCAATCATTCTTCAGATTGAGTCAATATACAAAAATTATACCAAATAATTTACATCACCCAATCACCAAATAAACTTCAAGAAAACACCAAAAACAGAACAATCCCTTTTCTCCTTCCATCCCAAAAAAGGTCACCACATGCCATGAAAATATCAAACCCAAAATAAAAAAAGGTATACACATAAAACCCATAAACTTACAAAAAAAAAAAAAAAAAAAATGAAGAAGAGAATGGGGAGAATCAGTACCTTATGGCTTGGCTCCAGAGAAATTGTTTATCAAAAGCTAGGTGTTTTGGTGAAGAACCCTCTAGTTTTCTCAGATGCCCGTGTCTCCAATCCAGGGTCTGCCCTGTTTATATATATATATATATATATATATATATATATATAAAAGATTTGCCTTGCCATGCAAGATAGGTATATCATTTATAAAAGGAAGGTATATAATTTATAAATATATTTTTTTTTTCTCATTTTTAGCATGGACATTTTAGAAAATATAGCAATATTTGTGCCAAATAAAATAATTATCATTTTAAAAAATATATTTTTTAAACTATACTTTCATATTACATTAGTATACAAAATTTGATTTGAGATATTTTATTCAACAAAGTTATATTTTTAGTCAAAGATTAAAAAATATTTTTAAAATTACAATTATTTTATTTCTTTAAATAAATCATTTTTAATCAAAAAGAGTTTGTAAATTAGAAATATTTAATTACTAAAATAACCACGGATTTTGCTAAAAATATTTTTATGTTTATTTATATTTATATTTAAAAAAAAAAAAGTGGAGAGTAAAGTGAATATTATTTTGATCTTTTTAGACAAATATTGGCTTTGTTAGTGCAATTTTTTTTTTTATCTGAAAATAATGGAGATGAAGGAATTAAAAAAATAAATAAATAAATAAAAACAAACATTTTTTTTTCACTATCATTATTATTCGGATTCCTCGGACAGCATCTACGTGTTCGGCGGATAATCCAAGCAACATGACACGTGTCAATTCTGGACGCTTCGTGCTCGACACGTGGAATGCAGTGAGACGGTCCTTGAAAGGAAACTTTAAAGTGGAAACAACTTTCATAACTACGCGTGGATAAAGGAGAAGATGAGTCATCAGTGGGACCCACACGGTTATCCCAACGAATTATGAAATGCCTCAAATTTTATTTCATAACTCTTGTAAGTCAACTAAGACGCGTTTAAATGTTTTAAGTATTAAAAAAATTATAAATACTTCCTACAATTATTATCAAACATACGTTTAATCAAATTTTCTAAAATTTATTTTTAAAAACTATTTTTTATTTTTTAATTTAATAACCGTTTTTTAAAATAAATTTAAGAAAATATAACCAAATCCATGTTCTTTTTATTTTTAAATTTTTTTAAAAACAACTTCCACTTGTTCACTAAAAATTATTCTTTATTTTATTTTGTTTTAAAAAATTATTTTCAAAAAATAATGACCAAATAATGTTAAAAATTTTTTTAAATGGTTTTCTATTTTTGAAAATAGAAAATTATTTTTAAATCACATGACCAAATAGATTCTTAGGACACGTGTGGACCTCGTATTTTGCATGATGTGTTCCCACTCGATGGCGAGACTTAGCTTTTTATTTTATTTATTTGTGAAAATTTGACACTCCTCTAAGCCCTTATATGGACGACCTCCTGTAAACAAATTAAAGGGATTATGGTAATTAATTAATTAATTATAAATACCAAGAAAAATAATTAATGCATAAGTCATGATCAAAATCAATATATACAAAAATAATGATAAAATCTAATTATAAGAATACACAAAATAAGTAACAAGAGAATTATGCAAAATGATTTATTGAACTAAATAAAAAAAGATAAAAATATTAAAAAAACAAATAGTTTTCAAGAAATTTCAAAAGATTTTATAAAAAATGATTTTGAATTAATAATTTCAATTTGTTTATTTACAAAAAAAAAAGTCAATTTATTTTCTCAATTTCATTGTATTCAATTTTTTTTAAAAAAAAGTTATTTACACTTATATAAAAAAAAATTGTTACAAAATTTTAATTTGAGCACAAAATTTATTTTTACTTGTTTTTACAAAAAATGAATGAATTTTATAATTTTATTTACAAAAGAATTCCATTCAAAACAAATTTTAATAGTTTTTTTTCCAGATATTTACAAAAAAATTATTAACAAAAACCAATTTCTACTTGATTAGAAAATGATTTTAAAAAAAAATACTTTGCAAAAAAAAAAAAAAAAAAAAAACTCTCAAATTTATTTAGAAAAGCTTTACAATTTTTTTTTTAAAGTTATCCGCATTTTATTCTAAAAAAATTATTTTAAATTAATTATATAAAAAAATAAGAAGAGAAAAAGAAGTTCAAATTTATTAAAAAAAGAAAAAGAAAAAAAGAACGTGATATCAGATTCTAAAAAAAATTATTTCAAAAAAATTATTTCAAAAAAATTATTAAAAAAAATTCTCAATTTGTTTAAAAGGGAAATTCGATTTTCTTAAATAAAAATATATATTCTTTTCCTTTTCAATTTTATTCTAAAAAATGTTTCTTCTTTCTTATTTTTATATATAAAAAAAATGTTTTTCAATTTTTGAAGAGTTGTATTTTTTATTTTTTTTAAAAGGTTTCTGATATGATTTTAAGAAACACTTATTAATATAAAAAGAAATATTTAAAAAAATCCAAATTATTAAGCAAACATTTATTAAAAAAGACTAAATATTTATTCTAAAAAGAATTTTCGTTCATTAAAGGCAAGAAGAAAAAATAAAATAAAATATAAAAAATTTCAAACAAAAACATTATCCCAATATTGGATTATTCCCTCATAAAAATAAAACACAAATAAATATAAACATTCTCAAAACAAAGGCTAATAGAGCATATTAAATAAGGATAACAGATAAATGGAAAAAAAAATTAATCCATGAATAACAAATTAAACATATGTATACAATAAAAATCTAAACACTGATAATACATTCACATGTACACAAGAAGAAAACTGAAATGAATATACAACAAAAATTGGAGGACAAGGATGTAGGAGTAACCTTAGAAATGCAATCCCAATAACAATAATGACCCTCCAAAAGCTTCCACAATGAAGCTCAAAAATACAAAAAAACTCTCAACCCTCTCACAAAAATATCATAGAAAATATAGAGAATATTAGGAAAAATATCAAGAGTCGTCCTTCCTCCTTCTCTCTTTTCCGGCTGCAAAATGATTTTTTTATCCCCAAATCAGGTTCACCAACTTTTTGCCCATGCCCATGCCCTACTTCCAATTGCTCCATTCACAGCCCAGAGCTGTTCATTGCACTTTAGTTCTAAGTTTGTTATCTTTTTCAATTTTATTTCTGGTGTTTTCTTGTCTTAATTTCATTTGTGTCATCATTTTATTGTTGAGTGTCATCTAAGGCATACCCCATTTCCAGAGATAGTTGTGTCCAGTGAGTTGATCATCCCGATCTTAGTCACCATTCAGTGGTTTGACTTAGAGTCAAAGATCGTGATCTCTCTCTTTAGGCGTATAGTGCCCACATCTTAGAGTTGTTCATTTCATTACAGCCCGATGTTGTTCATTGCATCCACAACCCAGGGCTGTTCATTGTGCTTTAGTTCTAAGTTTGTTATATTTTCAGTTTTATTTATGGTATTTTCTTATCTTAGTTTCATTTGTGTCATCATTTTATTGTTAAGTTTCATCTAGGGCATACCCCATTTCCAAAGATAGTTGTGTCCTCATTTTTAGTGAGTTGATCATCCTGATCTTAGTCACCTTTCAGTGATTTGACTTAAAGTTGCAGACCACGATCTCCCTCTTTGGGCGTACAGTGCCCACATCTTAGAGTTGTTCATTTCATTACAGCCCAATGCTATTCATTGCATCCATAGCCTAAAGCTGTTCATTGCACTTTAGTTCTGAGTTTGTTATATTTTCAGTTTCATTTATGGCATCCTCTCGTTTTAGTTTCATTTGTGTCATCCTTTTATCGTTAAGTTTCATTTGGGGCATACCCCTATCCTTTAGTCATTTCGATTCTTCTTGTTAATGAGTTGGTTTTTTTTTTCTCATCTTAGTCACCCTTCAATGGTTTGACTTAGAGTCGCAGATCGCGATCTCCCTCTTTGGGCGTATAGTGCCCACATCTTAGAGTTGTTCATTTCATTACAACCCTAAGTTGTTCATTGCATCCACAACCTCGAGCTGTTCATTACATCATCTTCTTGAGTTGTTCATGACATCCACATCCCTGAGTTATTCATTACATCCACAGGCCCGAGCTGTTCATTACATCCTCTTATTGAGTTGTTCATTCATCCATAGCCCTAAGTTGTTCATTTCATTATAACCCTGAGTTGTTCATCATCTTTAGACATCCTTGAGTTATTTGACCTAGAGTTTGCGTATGACATTCTCTCTTTTGGCCGACCTTTAGGCATTCAGTGCTCACATCCTTGACTTGTTCATTACGCTACAACCCTATACTGTTCATTGCATCATAACTCGATGTTGTTCATTTCATATTCATTAGCAATGTACACCTTATTCTCACAACTTTGCACTCATCGTTCTTTACCTCACTTCGTTACATTGTGCTTATCATTTCGTTATCATGCTATCATAGAGTTTCCTCTCCTCTATGGCACACGACATAGTCTTTTGAGCTTGTAGCATGTGTCTTGATTGTATTATTGGATACCTTATGCCTTGTGTCCTCGTATGGTACACGTATGGTTTTTTCCCTTTGTACTCATTCCTATGCTCTTTGGTGATTCGACTGCTACTCGACATCGATATCGAGTTTTGAGTCACTTTTGGAGACTTTTATGAGGGAATTTGGATCCATAGTGTAACTTTAGGGGCACTTTGGGAGTTTATGTTCTTGCCATTTCATTTTTTGTAGCATATTAGAGCTTTTTTGTTTTTGTTTTGGTTTAAGAGAGCTCATGTCATATTGTGACAAATTTGGTGGTTTTTCTTGTTTTTCGGTAGAGTTCACTTCATTTCGCTTGTGTATACACTCACTTTACTCGTGAACTCTACCAAAGAGGGGCATATTTGTAAACCCCAAAATTTGTCTCATACATATTCTCACTTATTTTATTTTATTTTTATTTACTATTATTTATTTATTTATTTATAGGACTTATTTTGATTGTGTTTATTTGGGCTCATTCCATTTTAATTTTAACCCAATTTAGGCCCAACTTTCCATACCCATATGTGAGAACTAATCCTAACCATTCTTTTGCCTTTTTAATCTCCACCATCCATTCCAAAAGTCAAACCCTAAAAGCCTTAAACTACATTCCCCCCTCCCCATTCTACCGCCCACTCATAGCCTCCATTCCTTCCCATTCTTCTTCTCTTCTTTTCATTTCCTTTTCTTTCCTTTGTTTTTTCTTTCCATTTCTTCTTTCTTCATTTCTTCATCAACTCCACCACCACTAAGTTGTTGTCGATGGTGTTGCCATTTGCACCAATTCCGGTTGTTGCCTCCCTCACTTCCCGACTATATATTCCCCATTTCTATCTCTTTTAAGTTTTTATTTTATTTTTATTTTATTATTTTATTTTATTTATTTATTTTTACCTTTCATTTTTCTTTTATTTCCTTTTATGCACTACCATAAACGTGCCTCTATCTTCATTGTTGCTCACCATGGCCATCGATTTCTGCATCTCTGTTCATGGGTTAGAAGATAGGTGAGCTTTCATTTACTTATTTGTTTTTTATTATTTCATTTTATTTTATTTCTTTCATTTGTTTTTATTTTTATTTTTATTTGTTTTTGTCTTTGGCTTGACATTGTGAGATTTAGGCCTAATTTGCTTATTGATGTGGATTTTGGGCCCATTTGTTGTTGGTGATTGAAATTTGGGCCTATTATATTAGTTGGATTTGAGTTGGTGTATTTATTAAATCTTGTATTGGGCCTGCCTTTTGCTAATACATGGTTGTGACATTTTTTTTTTGTTGAGAGCGAAAAAAGAGGTGCAGTATTGATTGGGAGCAATTGGAGGCAGGGCATGGGCATAGGCAGAAAGTTGGTGAACCTGATTTGGGGATAAAAAGATCATTTTGCAGCCGAAAAAAAAGGGGAAGGAAGGACGACTCTTGATATTTTTTCTAATCTTCTTTGTATTTTCTGTGATATTTTGTGAGAGGGTTGAGAATTTTTTTTGTATTTTTGAGCTTCATTGTGGAAGCTTTTGGAGGGCCATTATTGTTATTAGGACTGCACTTCTAAGGTTACTCCTACATTCTTGTCCTCCAAGTTTTGTCGTATATATTCATTTTAGTTTTCTTCTTGTGTACATGTGAATGTATTATCGGTGTTTAGATTTTTATTGTATATGGATGTTTAATTTGTTATTCATGGATTAATTTTTGTTTCCATTTATCTGTTATCCTTATTTAATATGCTCTATTAGCTTTTGTTTTGAGAATGTGTATATTTATTTGTGTTTTATTTTTTCGAGGGAATAATCTAATATTGGGATATTTATTTTTTCTTCTTGCCTTTAATGAACGAAAATTCTTTTTAGAATAAATATTTAGTCCTTTTTAATAAATGTTTGCTTAATAATCTTGATTTTTTTTAAAATATTTCTTTTTATATTAATAAGTATTTCTTAAAATCATGTCAGAAACCTTTTTTAAAAAATAAAATAAAATAAAAATAAAACTCTTCAAAAATTGAAAAACCTTTTTTTTTTATATAAAAATAAGAAAAAAGAAACATTTTTTAGAATAAAATTGAAAAGGAAAAGAATATAAATTTTTATTTAATAAAATCGAATTTCCCTTTTAAACAAATTGAGAATTTTTTTTAATAATTTTTTTAGAATTGATATCACGTTTTTTTTTATATAATTAATTTAAAATAATTTTTTAGAACAAAATGCGAAATAACTTTTTTTAAAAAAATTATAAAGCTTTTCTAAATAAATTTGAGAGTTTTTTTTTTTTTTTTTTTGTAAAGTATTTTTTTAAAAATCATTTTCTAATTCAAGTAGAAATTGGTTTTGTTAATAATTTTTTTCTGTAAATATCTGGAAAAAAACTATTAAAATTTGTTTTGAATGGAATTATTTTGTAAATAAAATTGTAAAAATTCATTCATTTTTTGTAAAAACAAGTAAAAATAATTTTTGTGCTCAAATTGAAATTTTGTAATATATTGTTTTGATATAAGTGTAAATAATTTTTTTTGAAAATTGAATACAAATGAAATTGAGAAAATAAATTAACTTTTTTTTTTTTTTTTTTTGTAAATAAACAAATTGAAATCATTAATTCAAAATCATTTTTTATAAAATCCTTTCAAATTTCTTGAAAACTATTTTTTTTAAATATTTTTATCTTTTTTTTTTATTTAGTTCAATAAATCATTTTGCATAATTCTCTTGTTATTTATTTTGTGTATTCTTCTAATTAGATTTCATCATTATTTTTGTGTATATTGATTTTGATAATGACTTGTGCATTGATTATTTTTCTAGGTATTTATAATTAATTAATTAATCGTCACAATTCCTTTAATTCGTTTAGTAGAGGTCGTCCATATACGGGCTTAGAGGGGTGTTACGGCTCACCACCATATCTTCCCAATAAGTAACCTGACCCTCGGACTCAAACTCGGTTTTTCATTCACCTGTTTTTCCTCAGGAGTCACACTTAGGGTTTTTTTTTCTTATTTTGTTTTCTCTTTAAAAAAATAAAACAAAAATAAGTGGCGATTCTAAGTCTTTTTCTAAAAATCAAAATTTTCACAAATAAATAAAATAAAAAACGAGTATAGCCATCGAGTGAGAAAACATCATGCAAAATGCGGGGTCCACACAGTGTTTTTTAAAATAGAGAACAAAAAATAGTTTTTTAGAATTTTTTTAAAAACTAAAGTGTTTCGCAAGATTTTTAAAAAAATAGTTTTTAAAAACAAATAATAAAAATCTTATTTGAATAAAATAATTTGTATTTTTTTAAAGATAAGGTATTACTTTTATTTTTATAAAAATTTTGTAAAATTAATTTATAATAATATGAAATCAAATTCAAATTAAGTCTTATTAGAAAAAAAATTAAATTTATAATTATATATGAGTTAAAGATAAATAATTTTTTTAATTGTGAAATAAGTTTTTTATTGTAGTGAAACAAAAATTTATAAAAATAATTTTAATATTCATTTTTAATACAAGTCAAATAAGTATTTTAATTATTATTATTTTTTTTTAAATTTGTTTGATCATGATTTCTCATGCTTTTTTTTTTTTTTGAATTTTTTTTTTAAAAAAGTTAAAAGAATAAAAAAAAAGTTTTTTTTTTAATGTTTTATAAAATTAAGGATATTTGGTAAGTTATTTTTATAAAAGGATTTTAAAAATAAAAAACAAAAAGACTTGTCCAACGTATTAAGTCTCATTTAATTTAGAGTTAAAAAACAACGTATTGTTTTCTAAAATTAGTGAAACCAAATTTTACTCATTCTTTAAAAGATGTTCTCTATTTTACCTTATTTTTAAAAATTGGAAATAAAGAACAATAACAAAAAAGTTTTATAAATTTTTAAAAATCGTTTTATGTTTTTAAAAATAAAAAATTATTTTTAAAAATAGAAAACTGTTTTTAAAAACTCTACCAAACATATTCTTAATAACTCAATTTTAGGATTGATTTTTGTTTTAAAACTTTTAATGGAATTTTTTTTGAAGATATGGTAAATAATTCTATATTTTATTTGGTGGATACCTTTAAGCTTATGTGGATTATGAATATTTTAGAAAAAAAAAAAAAAGTGGAAAGAAAGAAAAATATTAAGTGGAAAAAAATAAATAATATTCTACTAATAATTTTTTTTTTCTACTTATAGAGATTAAAATTAAGTTTTCAATTTATTAGAATTTTTTTTTCTACTAGTAACATTTTAATTTTATATTCTCTATTTATAGAGCTTTAAAATTTTTAAATGTTCAATTTATAAGACAATTTTTGGATTTTTAAAATACGTTGGAGTGAAAATATTTTCAATAAGATAAAAGGAGAAGATATTGGAAGTGAAAAAACATCATTACAATGTGGGTATGTCAATTGTTGGTCCAACTAAAATTGTGACTTGTAATTGAAGTACGCATTTGTGTAGGTATAGTAAGATGGTGTTCGAGTACCCGTATAGAATATTTGTACAAATCACCGTATTAGTCATAACTCAAAACAGTCATGTTGGCTAAAAACAAAACACGTGGAAAACTTATTAGCTATATATATGAAAGGGGAATCTTGAAAATGACAAGTGATCTCTATGTACTTACTATTACTATATCCTTTGTCAATTATCACACTTTTTGCATGACTAACCCATGTTTATGGTGAGATATTCGAGTTTTTCACATAACCATGTGGGGGAGGGGGGGGGGGGGGGGGGGGGGGCGCGCGTTTAGTGAAATTGGACGGACTCCTCAAGAAGTGCGAATAAGGGGAGAAGTTCGTCTGATTTCAGTGAAACTGGACGGACCTAACTCCAGTTGACTCAAAACCAACACCATGAACATAATATTTTGATTATATTTCGTTCATCGGGCTTGATTGAAGTAAAAATGGTTGGAAATATCTTATACAAATTTATCGGGGATTTTTGAGAATTATCAGATATTATCAATTTGGTCAAATAAAATTATATATATATAAAAAAGAAAAAGAAAAGGATAGCGACACCATGAAGAATGGATCTTGTGCCATATCTAGTAACCCATGAGATGTTAACCAATTGGTATTTTTATCTATATGAGATAGTTGACTCAAAACCAACACCATGAACATAATATTTTGATTATATTTCATTTATCGAGTTTGATTGAAGTAAAGATGGTCGGAAATATCTTATACAAATTTATCGGGGATTTTTGAGAATTATCATATATTATCAATTTGGTCAAATAAAATTATATATATATATATAAAAGAAAAAAAAAAGAAAAAGAAAAGGATAGCGACACCATGAAGAATGGATCTTGTGCCATATCTAGTAACCCATGAGATGTTAACCAATTGGTATTTTTATCTATATGAGATACACCTGAACATAACCATATATATTTTATATTTAGACTTTGGCTTTAATTAAATTAATTTTAATAAATATGCATGAGAAAAATCAGATATTAAATTAAAATTTCAATAAATAAATGAATTTCAATCATTTTATTTTTAAATTTCGTTTAATTGATTGTTAAGAATTTGAAAACTCCAAATCATGATAATTTTTGTAACAACTTTTTATTTTATTTTATTTTATATCTTTTGTATATTAATTAAATATAAAAAAATATAAATATATTTAAAAATAGTACATATAACATCACTTTTTATTATTGGAAACAATTAAGTTAAATAAACCATCATTTTAATATTAATGTGTTTTCAAGTTGACATATTAATATATTATTGTTAACCATTAGAAATTTTAACATACATATATCATTGTTTTCGTTAAAACAACTTTAATATATGTATTATTACCTATTTTATTATTATTTTGTATTTATGTAACATTTTTATTAGTTTTGATTAATTTTCACCATACTGATATTTTTTGTAAAAATTTCCATCAAAATATATCCTAATATATCCCTAAAATTCAACCATTGATATATCCGTGAAAACCAACATTTTCATCCTTATGCATAATTAACCGGCCTCCTCACCATAGCTAGTAGTAGATGGAATTGTTTGGAATGATATCTATACTAGAAACCCTAGATTACTCTATTTCCTAGCCTTGAATCCCATAAGGTGCATGCAATCTAGTCTTAGGCTTCTCTAAATCTATCATAATGGAAAACATGACATAAAAAATGATAAAGATATTAGATATAGAGATAGAAACTCATACTTGCGATTTTGATGTTTCTAAATCAAATCTAATTCAAAGAAGATGTCATGGACATTATAGTTCTCGTTTACCCAAAAATCTTCTACATGATTTCTCCTTTCATGGATCATGGCACAAGATAAGGGTGAACTTCTCTTGCTTTCTTGAGGGTACCTAGGATTTATTATGTTTGTCTTTTTATCTCTGTTTCTCTGGAAGACAATGACAAAAGGTGCAAAAGTGTGAACCATGGGCTCCCTGTGGGCTTAAGTGACTTAAATCCAAATTAGGCTTAGGTCACTTAATCTAGCCCATCTTGGTCATAATTAATTAATTAGCCCTATTGGGGTCCAATTAATTAATTAACCTAATAAAGAAAGATTCATAAGATTTAGTACTACTTTACATTTTTTACCAAAATGCTTTTATCCATACTTATGAAATATAGATTCAATTTCCTTAAATAAAACATGTCACCATGAACTAGGAGCTCAAGTGAGGACCACTAAGACTCATGAGAAAATATTATCTCCCTTAAAATCCAATTTTGAAGTTGACTCATTACTTCACTAAAAAGAGTCAACTACACTCCACTATCATATAAAGTTACAACGAGGCAAAGTTCAGGTTCATGACCTACTATCCACTACGTATGGATCCCCATGACCAATATTTATAATTTAGCAAGGTAACTTGGTGAAGTTATACAACTTGTTAACCTTATATCATGACTCACTATATGTCCTATCTAATGAGTAACCATACACAGTAATGCACACACCATGGGAACCACATTCCGATAACCAAGACTAGGCATCCTATCAATTAAGAGTTAATGCACTACAATTTCCTATTAATTTCCTAAGTTCATAACCAATAGTGAAAAACTCATCAATCTTACAAGAAACTTATGACTTGGATCTTCCATGCAACTCCTAATACACCAAAGTCATGCATCATGCAAGTGGTGTAGACCTAAATGCTCAAATAAATATCAATGCAAAAACGGATAAAAAGTGAAAACTCAAGTCTAACCTTGTTACATCATGTCTTGCTTTTATAGGTTCTATTTCAACAAACTCCCACTAACCCTAAAAGCATACTAGGCACTAGAAAAAGAATTTACTCCATTGTCACGTCACCTCTTTGAACTATCTCACAAAAGGAACAAAAACCTTAACCTTTAAGAGGGTTTATATTGGCTCCCTTATGAGCTTAAGTTACTTGAGCCTACTGGGCTCCAATTAATCAATAAGCCAAGTCTAGGGATTCATAGGCTCTTATGCAATCCTATATTTTTACCAAAATGCCCTTATATACATATGTGAATAAATAACCTAACTAACCCTTAAATATTGTGTCATTTAGGAATATGAGCTTGATGGGAACCATTAGGACCTATAGGAAAAAATTGGCTCCCTTAGAATTTAATTATGAAGTTAACTCAATATCCTACTATAAAAAGTCAATTGCACTCTAGTATCCTATGATGTTAAATCAAGATAGAATACTCGGGTCTGTGACCTACTATTCATTGTATGCATCCTTGAGTCCATAATATGTGCTATCAATCTCTCAGGATTACCTTTCTAATCATTGAGTTACAAATCTTCTTATTATGTAATCAACTGACATACTCTAGTTCAAGAGAGCATATGACAAATTCCACTTAAGGAATTACTACAATGCCGCATATTTCATGATCGCAAGTCCTTAGGATCATTTAAAGGGACACAATACCTTAATCTCATGAGATATCATGGTGCCTTTATGGATAATACCTGTTGTCACTAGCATCCATCAATAATGACACAATTTGTAAGGAATATATGACCACCTTAGGTTCTCACAATAGTTCAAAGCCTTCTGTTAACTTCAACACAGACTCAATATCCTCTCAAGGTTAAGAGTTTATGTAGTATAACAACATGGTGAATCATGACTATCTGATAACCAATGTCATGATTCATTATAGGTACTATCTAATTTGTGACCATACACATTAGTGCACCACTATTGGAAACTCATCCCAATGACCAAGACAAGTCATCTTTTTAGTTAGGAGGTAGTGGACTACAACCTTAGTTGGATTGCCTAAATCTATGAATCGACTATGAACTACTCATCAATCTTGTAAGGAATTTATGACTTGAATTTTCTGTGTAACTCCTAATGTACCCAAGTACAGTACAATACAAGTGATGTAGACCTAAATGCTCAAATCAATATTAATGTAAATAATGGATAGATCAATGGAAACTCAAGTCAAACTTTGTTACATCATGTCTTACTTTTAAGGGCTTTATCCCAACAACTACAATCCTAGAGATCTAGATCTAAACAATGGAAACATTCAACAACATGAATCTTAGATCTAGGTGATTAGAAAATAATACTTGTGATCTAGATATTCCTATATTAATTCTAGTTGATGAAAAAGGTGGTGCAGATCCTTGAAAATCTTGTGATTTCTTCTCGATGGCTCTCTTTCCTAGATTTTAGCACATGAGGATGGTGTAATCCTCTCGATGGGGATGGAGACTAGGGTTCCTCTCTCTAAAAGATTGAATTGGCTTAAAACTACAAACCTTAAAACCTTAAAGGGGTTTATAAAGGCTTGTCTATGGGCTTAAATGACTTACGTCAATCTTGGACTTGTGTTACGTAATCTAGCCCTTTAGGTCCTAAGTAATTAATTAGCTCTATTATGCCATAATTAGATGAGACTAATCCAAAAAGACCATTCATAAGCTCTTGTACAACAATATGAATTTGTCAAAATGTCCTTATGCACACATATGAATAAAGAACCCAACTATTTCTTAAATGATGTGCAACTAAGGAATAAGAATTTGAATTAGGACCATTGGCACCTATAAAAAGTACTAGTTATCTTAGAATCTAATTATGAATTTGACTTAACATTCCACTATAAAGGGTCAACTACATTCAAGTATTCTATGATATTTTATCAAGATAGAAAACTTAGGTCTATGATCTATTATTGATTTCACGCAAGCTCCTTATGAATTGATGTCTATAATCTAATAAGGTGAAAGTTATCACCCTTAAGATTACCTTTATAATCCTTGAGTCTCATATCCTTCTATTATGTGTTTAACTGATATACTCTAACTCTCCAAAAGTATATGTCAAATTCTAGTTAAGGGTTTACTATGACTACGATTTTCATGATCACGTGTCCTTAAGATCACCCAATGGGACATATTATCCCAAACCCATGAGATATCATGGTGCCTATTTTGGGAATTCTTGTTGTCACTTGCCTTAATCAACATTAACCCAATCTATATGGAATATAAGATCACCTTATAATTTGAACTATAAATCAAAACCACTAAAGATCTCAACATTGTTTCTATATTCTCTCAAGGTTTAGAGTTCAATATTCTTTGGAGGTCTTTGTTTGAATGTCCAAACTAGGTTTCTAATTATAACCTTTTGCTAGAAGTCTAGCCTTATATGTTTCAACCTTTCCATTTGCTTCTCTCTTCCGTTTATAGACTTCTTTGCACCCTATGCGTTTTGTCTCTTCAAGTACTTCTACAAGATCCTATGTTAAATTTGGTTTTCAGAAAGTTTGAGTGAAAATGAGAAAGAAAGAAAATATAAAGGAAAAATGAAAGAAAAAACGTGGAGGAAAATAAATATAAATATAAAGTTAATAAATCGTTTTTACATTATTCTTCACACTCATTTCACTTATTTTTCATCTTCTATATAAAGATTAAATAATTTGAAAATACATAAGTTTCTAACTAATTTTAATTATATATTTTTTTTTTCATATTGAAACTAAACATAAGAAAATAATTTTCTTTAGCATTTTTTTTCTTGCCATAGAACTTTTTCAGGAATTAGAATTGGCCTTAGACTTTGTTAAAATACATATATTCTAACTTTATCTTTATAGCCTCTTGTCACGAGTGACATGCACATTGCTCATTACATCGTTGTAATTCATGAGATCGATCTCATGTTTCTCTAAATTATCACCAAAGACTCCTTGAAGATTTTAATTGAAGAAATATAAGATCTTATTGGAAAATTTATTAACAATTTTATGTTATTCTTAATAAAATTCTATTTCATTTTTAAGAAACTTTTTTGATTAAAAAATGATTTATTAAAATGTCTTTATGGAATATTTTTCAAAACAATTCTTAAAAAATAGTTTTTGATAACTATATTCATAAACAGTCTGTAATGTTCTTTTTTTTTTTTTTTCTTTAGAATAGAAGCCTGTTTGGGAGCTTGAAATGTTCTTAATTGGTTTTCCATATTTCTAAATGTTTCATAAACATAACTTTTATATGTAGTGTCTTAGTTTTAATCATGTTCCTCGAGTTTTTCCAACCTTAATTTTTTGTTGTACTTTTGATATGAATGGACTTATAAGAAGCCAAAAATTCTTTTTTGTCTATTTCAGTTTTTTTTTTTTCACTTATGGCTTAAAAAAGAATTTAATTTAAAAACTAGAAAAATATTACTTATTGTAAAAAAATATTTTGGTTTATGTAATATGTTTTTTTAAACCTATTTAGAGTAAGTATTGAAAACTCAATAAGAGTTTCAGGCCTATTTGACAAATTTGTTAAATAACTTATGACTTAAAAAAAGTTAGAAAATTATTATTTCTTACAAAATTGTTATTTTGACTTATGTAAAAAGTTATTTCATATTTAATAAACTTTAATAATATTTATATTTGTGGACCCACATTTTTCACGTCATTCCCACTCGAAGACGAGACTAATTTTTCATTTGGTGAAAAATGTGATTTTTAGAAAAGACTTAAAGTTGTCACTTATTTTAATTTTTTTTAAAGGGGAAAACAAAATAAGAAAGAAAACCCTATATGACTCATTATTTGGAAAAGACGTGTTTGCGAAAAATCAAGTCTAGATTTGAGGAGTCGGGTTACCTATTGGGAAGGTACAGTGATGAGTCATGATACCCCTCAAAGTCCGTATATGTATGGTCTCTACTAAACAAATTAAGGGAATTGTGACAATTATATATTAATTAATCATGGATATCAATAAGACCAAATCTCAAATCAAAAACCAAGTCTAAATACAATAAGAACTAAAACCCAAGATTAGGCCCAAAGCTTCCAACAAACACTATGTAGATCAAGAAGTGAAATGTCTCACAACAAACCTTTAAAATTTAGCCAAATGAACATCTAAAATCAAAGATATTAAACTTATCAAAATCTTAAACATAAAATTAAAAAAAAAAAAAAAAACAAAAACAAATAAACAAAGAAACCAAAGTTAAAAGAAAAGAAAACTTGAAATTTTCTTAGGCATTAATAAATTGAGGTAGTGAAATTACAAGGGAAGTGGATATGGTGATTGAGTGGTAAAGAGAAGGACGGTGACAACGTCAATAACGGTAAGGTATGAGCATATGGATTAATGGCTAGTTGTTACCAGATCTAGTGGCAATAGTGGAAAAGGGGAATATAAAATGGAGAAAATTAGAGAGAAAGAGAGAAAGCAAGGGAAAGAGAAACAAATGTGTGGTTGAAGTGAGGTGGCTATCATCGACGTTGTGGGGCCGCCGGAGTTGTGGTGCCACCAGTAGTGGTGTTGCCGACAATGATGTGAGGAGTGGTCATGTTGTGGGTATAATGGGTGTGAGAGGTGTGGGTATGAAAATGGAAAGGGATGAGTGTGAGAGAAATAAAGAGAGAAAATGAAGAGTGTAAGTGGGCTATGAATGGGAAATGAGAAAAGAAAAGAAAAGTGAGAAAGGAAAAAAATAAAGAAAAAGAAAATAAAAAAAGGAAAAAAATAATGATAATAATAACAAAAAATAAAATGGTTTTAAAATATTATGTTTATAATAATAATAATAATAATAACAAATAAATAAATGGGACAAATTTGGAGGTCTACAAATATGCCCTTATTCGGTAAAGTCCACAAGTAAAGTAAGCATAAACACGAGCGAAACAATGTGGGTTATGCCAAATAATAAGAAAGACTACCAAATTTGTCCCAATATGGCACGACTCTCTTAAACTAAAACAAGAACAAAGAGACTCTAAAACCCTACAAAGAGTGCAAGAATGGAAACTCCTAAGGTGCCTCTAAAGTTACATTATGGATCCAAACTCTCTCCAAAAAGTCTCCAAAAGTGACTTGAAAATTGATGTCAAAGATGAGTAGTAGTTGAACCACTTAGGAGCAGAGGAAAGAATGCATTCAAAAGTAATGACCATGTGTAGTACATGAGAATGCTAGTCGTAGGGTGCCCAACAATATGACTTAAACATATGCCATCAGCTCAAAGAACTATGTCATGTGCAATGGAGGATGGAAAACTTTAGAATGACATGATGAAGAAGTGATAAGTACAATGTAACGAGGTGAGGAAGAGGACGATGAGTGCAAAGTTGTGAGGACAAAGTGTGCAATGCTGGTGAATATGAATGCCAGGAGTTATGACTTTGAATGACAAGGCTGATGGGAAATGACTTTGGATGTCATACTGTAAAAATAACGACTTTGAACAAGAAAGATAATGTATGACAATGAATATGTAATGAACAACACAAGGTTGTGATGTAATGAACAACACGAGGTTGTGATGTAATGAACAACACAAGGTTGTGAAAGTGATGAACAACTCATGGATATGAGCACTAGATGCCTAAAGGCCAGCCAAAATATAGAATGTAATACGCAAACTCTAGGTCAAATCACTCAAAGATGTCTAAAGATGATGAACAACTCAGGGTTGTAATGAAATGAACAACTCAGGGTTGTGGATACAATGAACAATATTGGGTGCAATGAAATGAACAACTCAAGAATAGGGACACTATATGCCTAAAAGGGGAGATCATGGTCTGTGACTCCAAGTTCAACCACTAGAGGGTGGCCAAGATCGTGATGATCAACTCACTAAAAAAAAGATCTAAACATCTCAAGAAATGGGGTATGCCTCCAATGAAACTAAAAGGAAAAGGATGCCACAAATGAAACTAAAATAAAAGGATGCCACAATTGAAACTAAAAAGGTAACAGACTTAAAACTAAGATGAAATGAACAACTTCGGGCTATGGATGCAATGAACAACACTGGGCTGTAATAAAATGAACAAATCCAAGATGTGGGTACTGTATGCCTAAATGAGGAGATCATGGTCTGCAACTCCAAGTCAAGCCATTAAAGGGTGACTAAGACCATGATGATCAACTCATTAAATATGAAGATCTAAACATCTCAAGAAATAGGGTATGCCCTAAATGAAACTCAGAGGAAAGAGATGCCACAAATGAAACTAAAACAAAAGGATGCCACAAATGAAATTGAAATGATAACAAACTCATAACTAAGATGCAATGAACAACTCTGGGTTGTGGATGCAATGAATAGCACTAAGCTATAAAGAGATGAACAACTCCAAGATGTGGGTACTGTATGCCTAAAGGAGGAGATCGCGGTTTGCAACTCCAAGTCAAACCACTAAATGCTAACTAAGATCATGATGATCAACTCACTAAAAATGAGGATCAAAACATCTTAAGAAATGGGGTATGCCCCAAATGAAACTCAAAGGAAAGGGATGCCATAAATGAAACTAAAATGAAAGGATGTCACAAATGAAATTGAAATGATAACAAACTCAAAACTAAGATGTAATGAACAACTTTGGGTTGTAGATGCAATGAACAACATCGAGCTGTAATGAAATGAACAACTCTAAGATGTGGGCATTGTACACCCAAAAGATGAGATCGCGGTTTGCAACTCCAAGTTAAACCACTAAAGGGTGACCAAGATGAGAATGACTAACTCACTAAAAATGAGAATCGAAATGACTCAATGATTTAGGTATACCCCAAATGATACTTAAAGAAAAATGATAATCTAGCAAACTATATGAAGAGGGAATACACAATCTACAACCAAGAACATTGAAAACCAAAAGGAAATGAACACATGAATATGATCTGTAGCCAAAAAAACGAGTGAAAAATAGTCAAAATGAAGGAATAACTGGGATGATGAACTCAAAGAGGAAGAGTAGATGTCCTAGGTGATAACTCGTAAGCATCAACAAATGGATCGAGCGGCCATGAAGTCAATATAAGACCTAATAATCCCAATGAAGTGGGTATGCCCCAGTGTGATAACTCATAAGGATCAGAAAATAGATCGAACAACCATGAAGTCAATAGTAGACCTCATAATCTCAATGAAGAGGGTATGTCCTAATGTTACAAGGATCAATCATGTCTCTGAGTCTATTTGACATAATACCCTGATATAAACGTGCAAGCTCGTAGAATCAACGGAATGTCATGGTCATGTCACTGAAATATCTATATATCATCAATACTTAATTGAACAATGTCTATGAGCCCATGTTTGCTATCATATGAAAAGATCAATCGTCAATGAGTCTAAAGTCCACTTGTCTCAAAAATGTCTTTGACAATGAATCCAAAATATGGCCCAATACTAAAGAAAATCACTGTCACTCAAAATTCTATCATAAAAGCATGAACTATACCGTAACTTTGTCTGATGCTCAAACTACAACTGCCAACATGACATATGATGTTTAACTAGAAAAAGAAAAATTAAGATGTTGATAAAATATTTTGACAAAGATGACATCGAATTGAATACTCTGATGAAATATCGATATACTACTCGAGAAGATCTACTTATCAAAAAACTTAAACTAATCCACTCTATTGAAAGCATAAACATCATCACTCAACTAACTGGCTCAAAATACTCCTCGAGTAGCTATGGTGATAAAAAATAACTCCAACTCAATGTTAATCCACTAAGAAATCAAAATGATAAATTTGTGAATGTCTCAAGAAAAATACTCCAAATCAAATCTCAAAAGGACAACCAAAATGACGAGGTCCGATAATCTCAAGAATATAAATATGTCTCTAATGGAGCCCAACTAAATTTGACGTGGATCTGATACCTCGAAGTGGGATAATATGTCCCAGTATACAGGATCTACACACTAATCTAAGAACTATCTCTAACTCATCAACAATCTACCAGTCTATCTCAAAAATACTCTACATAAGAAACTCAAAATGATGAAAACTATCAATAAACCTAACAATACTCTACTGAGGATTGTCTTCATCTTAACAACACAACTCCATTGGGAATCATGCTGATATAAAAAAGTATGAGCACGACTCACTAGCTCATAAAAGGCTCTATAGGGGAATCATGATAAAATTAGACTATCAAATCAATAAAAAATTGACCATCTCAACAAAGAGGGGTATGCCCTAGTGTAACATCTAAATCAGATCAAAACATAAAAAAGATGTCTCCTAGAAGAGAAAGCATGATGACATCTAAATATCAATCAAACCTCAAACACCTACCTAAGTAGAGATTGTCAAAGATGACATCTGATCTCATGGCCTCAAAGTGGTCTTAAGACATTGGACGAAACGTAGACTAGGGTAATAATGTAATAGAAATGAAGAGAAACTAGACTCATATACCCATTGATCAAACTCATACCCTTGTGTATAAAAATGCATATGTATAGGAAATCTCGTGAACAATGGACTTGAGGGTGTTCAATGTGAATGCAGTGGTGATAAGAAAAAAAATGAAGAAGATCAAACTAATAGTGAGATGTGTAAGAGAAGAACAAGTAGGTGAAACAAATGAGATGGATCGAAAGTAATAATGGGGATGATAGTGGAACAAGGAATAGACAAAAGGAATGATGATCAACTCAAATCAAAACATGGAGAAAAACCACATCATTAACGGATGAGATGATGGAAAGGACAATGACCTAGAGTTTCTAAGAGAAAGACACTCATCTCTCACACTCAAAATGATGTAGCAAAGTGGATACAAAGAGAAGATGATCTCAAGAAGCTCACATACGAACTCTCACCAACAAACATACTCAATGAAGTAACCCTTAAATGTATATATATACTCAAAGAAGAAGAATACTATGTACATACACACAATGCACTTATTTTTTATTTTTTGTTTTTTGTTTTTACACATAATAAATGTGCATACTCTTAACATGAACAAATAAACTCCAATAAAAAAACATGATGAATGAATCCACTCTCAAACACTTAGGCAATATAAAAAATCTCCCTGATAAGATAACCCTCTCAAGCTAAAGATCTTCAAATCAATGTCCATGGAATGGATAATGGAAATTGTTAGCCCAAGGGTTCTCCTAATCGGGTGTTGATGATAACAAACCATGGTTAAGTGACTAATTGGTTTAAATGTTTAAGAATCTTAGGTATAAACTTGAAAATTCATCAAAGGACCAAATAGATACAAGATCGAGATGCTTAGAAGACTTGTGATCATAGGAAACTAATGTAAGATGAATGCATGAGTGCACTTAGGATTTTCATACGTTTCATGCAACTTAGAAAACTCGGTTTATTTTTTAAAACTTCGATTTCATTAAAACTTGAGTTTCTAACTAATGTACCTTAGGCAAAATGTTTTATAATTGACTTAATAATTTACCTAAAGACCTTGCCTAAGTGTTAGAAAAGAAAGGAATAAAAAAAAATATAGGTTTTCGGGGCCAAAAAGGCTCAACCGGTCGAGGTTATGGCCAACCGACTCAACCGGTTGAGGAACCGGTCGACCGGTTGTGCTCGTTCGATCGAGGATTGGTCGAGGGAGGTCAAAATCCTTCTCTCTCTCCCAATAGCCTTCTTTTCTCGGTCGAGGTGTTTCTCTTACTGGTTGAGGTCCGGTCGAGGTCTGATTGAGGCAACGGTAACCTGTCATGCATTAAATGCTCCAATGGCTAGTGAACCGGTTGACCCCTAGCTCGATCGGACGAGGTTACCTTTTGCTATTTTTGACTCCCAAGCTTAGAAACCTATAAATTGAGCGTTCCACTTCATTTATTGATAAGAGAACACTTGCATTCAATAGCCTACCTACCTGTTCTTGATAAAAAAAAAATCTCTCATTTCTTTTATATTGCATTAAATCACCACTTGCATATCCTTTAGTGCACTCTTGTGTGTCATCCTAGCCTTGTCTTGTATTTGAGCTATCCTTAAGCTAGGTTGAGGGATTATATCTTGTAAAAATCTGAGTGTTAAAGCCTTCAAGAGGGTTGAATCTTGAATAGGTTGTGTAAGAGCCCATTGGAGTTGGAATCCAAGTGTAAGAAGATTGGAAGCTTGGTTGAAGCTTCAAGTTAGTGAAACCCTTACTCGGTTAGGAGGTTGAGGAGAGTGGACGTAGGCAAGAAAGTGTCGAACCATTATAAACCCGAGTTTGAATTCTCTAAACTCCATCTCTTTACTTTGCTTATATTTTGTTTGAATTTGTTGTGATTGAAAAGATTTTAAAAACCCAATTCACCCCCCCCCCCCTTCTCTTTTGGGTGTTTTTCTTAACTAAGCATAGCCTTTGTTTTCTCATAAATGACATGACTATCCTCCACGTAATGAAATGTGAATGATCGCTACCTAGGATAGAGAATGAAGTGAAACAAGTAGTAAAAAGGACAAGAAGAAGATAAATGACATAGACAATGAGATGTGATGAAGTGTAGTGATGTGATGGCAATGAATGATGATGAAAATGTGCCCATAGGTCCAGGCTCATAAAACTCCTAAACAAAGCATGCATACACTAAAGGGTCCCTATCTGAGTTTAGAAATGTGAGCAAAGCAATAAGAAATGAAAGGTTATGATCCACGTGTGAGACTCAATGGGCTAGCAATTGGCTATATGTCAACAAAGGTGATAAGGTATAAAACTAACCAAAATGAAGGCCACCCATCCTATGACCATGGTCTCAAACATGATACTTTTTCAGCCAATCTACATTGGTTGGGTTTAAGAATTGATTTCTATCTAAATATGTCAATCATGCTGGCACTTCTAGGGTTAACTCTCTAATGACATGTGGTTCATCCCAATTGGGTCTAAATATCCCTCAAAGGTCTCTTAGAATAGATGAATCTCAATGACCTATGAGATGAGATGAATAGGATGCACAAGAAGAAAGTCATCACAAGAGCCACACAAGTACTAAAAAATACTCAAATCCACACGTAAAAAAAGTAGGAACATTGTTAAAACAAGAGACAAAATCCAATAATATGCCAAACTAAAATGGTGGGCCCATAAGGTCGAACTCTACCATAATCGGGCTAGCAATGCCCTCAAATATATAATCAACATAAACAAAAAAACTCTAGCAACTCTGAAGTAGGTGAAGCTAAATCTCCTCTGAAATCCCGATGATGAAGACCCTAAACATGTAAAAAAGGTGAACTGTCTTTGTCTAATAAATGCTAACCATCCAACTAACATCCAAAACATCCATCTCAAACTCATCATGAAGAACTACCCTACCTACTATGTCTTTGATCTCGAAGAAAACAATAGTATCCTCCATGCGATCGTTCATCTAGTATAATAGGCTCTAACTCAGTATCCTTTGATCTCATTATCTGTGCACCATCATCATCAACATGATTAGTGTAAGGAAGACTGACTATAGAGGGAGGAACCATATGAGTAAAATGAGCAGTCATAGAGTCGATAGTCATGCCTAACTAATCTAAGTTAATCGAACCTCGATCAATAATTGATCCAAGTTTACCTAATTTTATTTAAAAAGACCAATTTTTCATATTTTATCCACCAAAAGGTGTTTCAATCTTGTTTTTGTTATTTTTTATTTTTCTAAAACCAAAATCTTTACAATTTTGATATAAAATGAATTTTGATTTAATTATTATTAAAAAAAAACCTTATCTAAAAAGTAAAATTTTCCCTAACTTTTACTAAATTGGGACCTTCATTTCCAAAGAGAATTTTTGTCTTTCAAAGAGAAATTTTTTTTTTCTGCAAGTTTATCTAAAAAAAAAAAAAGGTATTTTCACAATTTTATTTACAAAAGAATTCTATTCCAATGACATTTATTTACAAAAGATATCTTGATCATTTTTTTTTTTGTAATTTTGTAAATAATAATAATAATAAATAAATAAATAAAATAAAGCTTTTAAAAGAAAAAAAAGTTTGAATTTTTTTATTAAAAGAATAATTGAAATTTGTATATAAAAAAAGTGATAACAATTTCCCAAGATACAAGATTTCATATTAAAAAGCATAAATTTCAATTTTACAAAAAAACATTATTTCAATTGATTGATAAATATTTATATTTGTTGAAAGTAAAAAAGTCCACTTTTCAAAGAATAGGTTTGGAATTTGTAAAAAAAAAAAAAAATGATTTTATTTATTAAAAAAATGATTTCATATTTTAACTTGATCTCCAAATTTATTATAAATAAAAAAGTAATAGTAATTTCAAATAAAAAAAAATTCATATTAACAAAAGAAATCTTAATCTTATTTTATTTAAGAAAATTTTTATATTTTAGGGAAATATTAAGTATTTACTAAACAAGATTTTTTTAGAGAAAAAAAAATATTGATTCATTAGGAAAAAACTATTTATTCAAAATATGAATATTTATTTATTTATTTTTAAAAATTATTATAAATTGTTAAAACTTATTTTAAAAAAACCTTCAATTTTTTTATTATTAAAAAATAAAATAAAATAAAAACCGTTCACTCAAAAAATTAAACAATCAAAAAGATTATATTTTTTCTAACAAATTTTTCTAACATAAAATAAATAAATAAGAATAATGATATGCACAACAATAATAAAAATCCATACTTACCAAATAAACACACATAAATTCCAAAATAAAAGTGAGATATTTACAGGACAAATAGAAATTGGATATACACAATAAAAAAAACCTACTATTTAAATTGGTTAACAAAAAAACTATAAATACAAAAATGACAAATAAAAAACTAATATATACAAAAATAAACAAAGTAGAGGATAGGGATAAATATACAACGTTACACTATAAACCCATTAGCATTATTTCTCCATAGCTTCCCAAACAAAACTAAAAAAATACTAACCAATCTCATTGCACATAGAAACTAAAAAAAAATATAAAGATATCGAGGGAATTTTGAGCCATCCCCCCACCCTTTTCTGCTTCCATATTCCTTTCTAATCTCAATATTTTGGTCCTCAGTCACCTGTTGTCCATGCCCCATACCCTGTCTTCAACTACTCCAATTGCCCCCAACCAACACTACACCTCTTTTCCCGCTCTCAACAATAACCAAAAGAAATGCCAACCCAAACATCAAGAAAAATGAATGAGTAGAATATATATCCAAGCCTAATAAGAATAAAAAAAGAAAACCCAAATAGCAAGTCTAACACAAACAATAAGCCTAAATCTCAAATAAAAAATCAAGCCTAAATACAATAAGAACTAAAGCAAACTCTATGTAGATCAAGAAGTGAAATGTCTCACAACAAATCCTTAAAATTCAGCTAAATGAACATCCAATATCAAATAGATTAAACTTATCAAAATTTGAAACATAAAATAAACAAAGAAAAAACAAAAACAAATAAACAAAGAAACCAAAGAAAAATGAAAAGAAAACCTGGAAATTTCTTAGGCATGAATAAACTGAGGTAGTGAAATCACAAAGGGAGTGGACATGGTGATTGAGCCACAAAGAGAAGAGCGACGACAATGTTAATAATGGCAAGGTATGTGGCTATGGATTAATGGCTAATTGTTACTAGATCTGTTGGCAACAATGGAAGAGGGGAATAGAAAATGGGGAAATGAAGAGAGAAAAAAAAAAGAAAAATAGAAAGAAATAAAGAAAGAGAAAACAAGGGAAAGAGAGACAAAGGAGTAGCCGGAGTAAGGTGGTTATTATCAGCGTCGTGGTCCCACCAGTAGTGGTACTACTGACAATGATGTGAGGAGCGACCATGTCCTGGGTATAATGTGTAATGCCCTAAACCTAATTTAGGGGTAAAATTGTAATTTAAAAATTATTAATTAATTAAAGTAATTTAATAAGGGTAAAAATGTCTTTTCGTATTTAAAACCCCTAAATATAAATTAGATTTTTCCTACATTCTCTATTCAAAAAATCCTTTTATATAAAGATCAGAGAGCATATGGTTGAAGATTTGGAGGTTTAGGGTTTGAAGATCAAAATTTTCAGGTAAGATTTTTAATACTTAAATTAATATTTTATATTCATTAATTAGTTTTGAACACTTTAGATATTCTTTGGAATATCTCAATTTTGATTAAAGTTCGTTTAATTAATTTATAAGTCAAAAATATTAAAAAATTATGAACATAGTTTGATTTATTAATGGAGATCTATAGATTTTGATTACTCAAATGAATAGATCTAGAAAAAAAATAATAAATAAGTGAAATAAGAGTAGCGTGATTTTTTGGAATGGTGAAGAAAAAAAAAATAATGTAGATGTGTGTCGTGTAGCAAAGAATTTAAAAGAAAAAAAAAAAAAGGATGCGTATGGACGTCTAAGGAAGGAAGAAGCAAAATAAGAAGGAAAAAAAAGTGTTATTATAATAATAATAATAATGGGTGTAGTTGGTGGCTTGGAGTAATGGTGTTGCACGGTCTTTGAAAGTAATAATATATATAATATTTATATAATGGGGTGTGGGAGTGGAATTGTGGTTAAGTGATAGTTGAATTATGGGAACAACAAGAACAATAATAATAATAATAATAATAATAATAATAATAATAATAGTTTCCTGTATAGATTTTAATTTAATTTAAGTATATAAAGAAATAAATAGTGAGGGTAAGATTAGGAAAGAAAATGAATTTTACAATAATTTGAAAACTCAATAAATTAATTTATTATTGTTTAGTAAGTTGAAAATAATATTGGGCAGTAATAATATTAACATGAGAAATTAATTGGGATCCCTAATGCTAAATAAAATATTTTTAGGATTGTCAAATTTTTACCTTTAGATAATTGTGTATGATATTATGTTAGGTGAGGGGTAAATTTGTCAAGCTAAATACTTCAAGTTTTTGAGCGCTTCTTCAAGGTAAGGGAAATTAATGCAGATTTTTATAAAATAAAATAATTTTCTTTTTATATTGTATTTTGAAATGTGTAAAAATATTATTTTTATCTTTATGCATGGATCAAATATGTATTTTGTATGGAAAGTATATTTGAGCATTTTTCTTTGTTTATGAAAAATGAAAAATTGAGGAGATATAATGTTTTATTTTGTAAGTTTGATTTAATGAAATCAAGTGTTTGACTCTTAATTATATGGTCTTAGTCAACGAGTTATAATTGTTGATATTTTTTTGCCCTAGTCAACAGGTTATAATAGTTGATATTATATAACCCTAGTCAACGAGTTATAATTGTTGACATTTGGTTTTGTTCACCTTAAATGGAATAAATTTGAAACTAGTTATTTAATTGTGAAGTCCCACTTAATTGGACACCATTTATCATACGATAACCAAAGTAAAGATATTTTGAATATATTTGAATTGGTTTTGATGAGAAATTGTTTTGAAATGAATATAAGAAAGTTTTGTTGAAAAGTTTGAATGTATTAGTATTTTGAACTCAAAAGTTTTTATGAAAATAGGTATATATTATATCTTCTATTTGCAGGCATGATTGAAAATGTTTTATTCATGAAACTGTATTTATGTTTCTTATTGGACTTTGAACTCATCCCCCTTTGTTAATAATATTTCAAGCAACCTCAGTTTGGACGAAGAGTGACCATTAGGAGGGAAATTTGGCTTTATTAGGACATTTGTTTAAACTTTTTTTATTTTGAACATTGTTTAGATGTTAAAACTTAATTTTTGTTTGAATTATTTTGAGTTTGGAGTTAGGACAATAACACTTTTGTTAATGTATTAGTTTTTTTTAAAGTTGATACTTTGAGATTTTAGAATTTTGTCCTACTACTCTGAAAAGGAATTTGGTAATTAGTAAATTTTCAATTACAATACGAATGTTTGAATCACTTTCACTTTGAGCCTTTGGGTTTGAGGTGTGAAATGATCGTCATGCTCTTAGAGTGAGTATTGTGGTGTGGCATAATGGGTGTGAGAGGCATGGGTATGGAAATGAGAGGGGATGGGAAGGGATGAGTGGAAGAGAAATAGAGAGAGAAAAGGAAAAGTGTAAATGGCTGTAAAACAGGAAATGAGAAAAAAAAAAAAAGAAAGATAAAGGAAGAGAAAATGGAAAAAGGAAAAAAATAAAATAAAATAAAATAAAATAATAATGATAATAATAAAAAGAAAAAATGGTTTTAAAATATTATATTTAAAATAATAATTATAATAAATAAATAAGTGAGATAAATTTGGGTGTCTTAAAAATTATGATTTTGATTTTGATTTTAATTTTCTATTAGAAAAAAAGTTATTCCAAAGGAGACTTTTATATTTGATAAAATTTGTACAATACCAATAGTTTTAAAACTTATGATTTTGGCTTCAAATTTTAACCGAAGCTAATCACAAGAAGCCATTGCAAATGAGGTCTCGGTAATTCCATCCCAAAATAATTTCCTAATATTTAACCAACATTAAAAACAAGCCCAACAAATGAAATTCCTTCTTTATTTTCAGTGTACGGATCCACGGTTTTTGAATTCAAAAATCAAATCCACACATAAGCCATAACAGCGCCACCAATAAACTTAGTGGGCGGTGACAGGTTGGAAGCGGTGGCAGTGGGGCCACTCGCAGCCCAAAATAGAAAAAATGCCCAAATAACAGGCGCAACGTTGCAAAAATATTCGGTAGCCCATTACTCCCAAACGCAGACATGCGCTGGGCCATGCGTGTGGGCCCCATACACAATCCCAGTCTTACCATTCCTAATTCACATCTCATCTCGTGAGATATTTGATACTTTAACTAAACTTAATTATCTCAAGTCAAATTATCATATATATTGAAATTATTTTTTAATTTAAAAATAATTGAGATTTAGATCTTCATAATATATAAAAGCAAATTTTGTCCTTTTTCTTTATAGAAACTTTGCATGATGTTTTTGTTGTTATATGAAAATATAATATTAGGTTATATTTGGAAAGTGTTTTAAAAACTGTTTTTGAAAATCATTATTTGATTTTTTATAAAATAAAAATTTGTTTTAAGAACATATTTTAAAAATAATTTTTATCTGTAATGTTTTACTTTTAACTATTTTTTAATTATGTAATTATTATTTAAAATAATTTCAAAATATAAATAAAAACAAATAAAATATGTTTTTAAAAATATGGAATTGTTTGATAATTATTTTTTAAAACAAATTTCTATTTTCTAGAACAAAAAACTTAGAATACTCACTTTGACAATAAAAAACTATTTTCTATTTTCTATTTTCTATTTTATTTTTAAGAACAAAAAAATGGTGCTTAAGGAATATTTTTTGAGTTGTCTTCTATACTTTTCACTTGTTTTTTGAAAGCTATTTGAAAAAAATAATTGTACAAACATTTAGCTTCAAAAAGTGTGAGGGATAAAAAAAAGAGAAAAACATATAAAGAAATAAAAGTAAATAAAAATAAAAATAAAAATAGATTTAAATTCAATAAATTATTTTTTTATATTATTTCAAAATTTTTCCACTGATTTAATTCTTATATATAAATATTAAATAATTTAAAAATATACAAATTTATGAAAAATTTAATTACATTTGATTTTTTTAGATACTAAAACCAAATATGAGAAAAAAAAATTCTTAATATTTTTTTCTTTTTGTAGCACTTTCAGAGAACTAAATATAACATTAAAATGATTAAAAATAAAAACTCAACATATAAAAATTATTGTTAAAATTTATTTAAAATATGAATAATAAGTTAAAAAAAATTAAGTTTTTAAATAGGTTTTTATTATACAAAATATTAAAAAACAGTTTTTCGAAAATAATTACTGAATAAGACGATCATGTTTTTTGTTTTTTATTGTCATATATATTTTCTATTTTTATTTTAAAAATAAAAAATTATTTTATAAAACAATAAACAAGATGTGCCTTAACATGGTATGGTTATAAAAAGTACAAAGTATTAAAAAGGGAAAATTTCTAGCTTATTTCAATTTATGTAAGAAAGTACAATAAATCTGATTTATTTTCGAGGAAAATGCCTCCACACAGCTTGATGGAATTATGAGATGCAACCATTTACCATAGCCTAAAATATCGCGATATTTTAAGTCCCTCTAGAAACTGCGCATCATCTCGCCGAACCAAAACATATCCTCTTACGTAAATGCCCTCGTAAACGCGGGCACCTTCTTCCTGAACAGAGGTGTAAAACGGTCATTTAAGCAGACTAACGTTCCCACAACCTTCATTCACGGCCAGTCCCTTCTCTCTCTCTTTTTCAACAAAAAGACCCGTTCTTTCTCTCTCCTCTTTCTTTCTCTCTCTACTCTCTTCTCTCTATCTCTCTAGGAGACCCCCGGGGCCTGGTTTTTCCAACGATTCAAAACCAGGTCCAGACCTAGAGGAGGTTCTCTCCAATCTAGATCTCGACCTTTCTCTGCATTTTCTTTCATTTTCTCGCACTTTCTCGCCGTTTCGTTCGTTTTCTCTCGGCTCCTGTGACCATGAATGACCTTTTATCGGTAAATTTTTCGTTCTCAGAATTCTGAAAGCTTTCTGTTTAAGTGTGTAGATGTTTTGTTCTGTTTGTTTGATTCGACTTTGCTTTGATCTGATGTCGATGAGAAGCTGTAGAGGTTGAATTCAAATGATTTTAATTTTGTTTCTGGAACTTTTTGTTTGTTCCTCCGTTTGTAATCATTTGGATCAATTTATGGCTTGGATGGTTATTCAGAAAGGGTAGAGACACGAAATAAAGAAATTTTGAATCTTTGGTTTTGGTTGTTTTGGAGGCGGGAGAAGAGGAGCTTCTGCTCAACTGTGCCTAATGCTACAATGACTATATCTTTGATCGAAGCAGCTTCTAGTTTTATAATCCAAAGTAGCTTGAGTTCTCTAAAAAAAAAGTTCTCTGGCTGTGTCTCAAAATCCAGATATGATATTATGTTGTAAGCTGTAGTTGAATCACATTGATTGCCCTGAGTATTTGAAGCAACCAGTTCTCTTCTCACATCTAAATTGTGATCTGATCTGACCTCTTATGCATTCTTTGTCATCAGCACGCTTACCCCTACTGTTAAAAGATTATCTATTCTGTCTCTTATATATGAACTTATTGAGGCTATGGTTATAAGCAGACCTTTGTTCTCCCTGTTCCTTAAGTATTGATGATCCACTAAAAGGGAAATAGAGGTTGCCAATGTTCAAATCGGGCTATGTTATAGAGTCTCAGTTCAAGATGTTGATGTTGATTGTTTGGTTCTTTAAATTATTTTTTGATTTGATTATAGTGGCTTAGTAACAAGAATGAACTTTCAAGTTGGCTTTTTATGCTGTCGTCTTTCAAACATTGGTAATTTTGATTTCTGGAAAGGTTGTCTGCAATGTCTAGTAGGTCCAAGAATAAGTAATTGGATTTGAATTTACATCTTATTACATTGATATGATGCTCGTGGTATCTTGTGTTTTGGACAATTAGATAGATGTCTGTTTGGCACCAGGGTGGAATTGGTGGGTCGGTGTTGTTAAGAAAAGCAAGCAGTAGCCTTTTCCTTCTGAAAATGTTGTAGTAAAGGTTTAATGTGTAAACTGCAGCCAATTGTATATTTTTATCTCTGTATATACTGACCTAATGGCATTTCACAGGAATCTTTTGAGATCCCTCGGGGTCAAGCTTCTAGAGAGGGAGATATTGAATTAGGAGAACGTGCTCTACAAAATTCAGGGGAACTGGGATTGGAAAATTTCTTCAAGAAGGTGGCTTTAATCTGTTTCTTATTTACTTGTGCAAGAAAAATATCAATGTTACTAATTTCTTTTTCTTTTTATTGTTTCTTCCTTTCTTTTATATTTTATTTTTCTGTATGTGGAACTTGAGTATCCTTTTGTGCTTTATCCATCTTTCGTCTGACAGCATCAAACTATGCTCCTGTTTCTTTCTTTTTCCAGGTTCAGGAGATTGATAAACAAAATGACAAGCTGAACGTGCAACTCAAAAAACTCCAGGTATCTTTTAGTTATGTTTTCATGCTCTTGATTATCCTGTGGGCTGCAAACCTGCCATCATTGTTTAGATAATCATTTTTTTTTAAGTGAGAAAACATAGCAGGACACGTTGCATGCTAGAAGAGGTTTTCCCCTTTCTTGTGACATTGAACCAACTAAGAAATGCATGTCTTGCTGAATACTTGGGTTCTATGAAATTATAGTTCAGTGACATGTTATCTGCGAGTGCATCAGGGTACTATTGCGGTCTTCAGGAAAAAAATATTTATACTGAATAGGCTAATTTTATCCCTTCAACATACCAAAGTGTTGGATGATTTCTTCAGGTGGGGCTTGAAACTGAACATCTGCTGGTTGGGTATTGTAGTTATTGATCTATGGAGTATGTTAGACACTAAAAGTGTGTTTGTATCTAAGGTTGTTAGGATCAGAACTCTAGTTGAGGCCCAAAGTTCAATCTTTGGAAGAACGTAAGCTTCCAAATGGAATTTGTTGGGAATGGGTCCTCATCCTCAGAGTGAAGAAGTGAAAAAAGATTTAACTGAGAGTAGTCTTGAATTGCAAGGAGACCTCCATTTGTACATGTAGGATAGCTTTAAGGTAATGTTGTAAATTGAGGTTATTCTCAAGAGGGTTTATGTCCATCCTTGTACAAAACAGGAGGGAGCTTTTATGTACTCTTGTTCAGGTTTTTTTTTTTTAACAGTATTATATTGCAAGAAAGCCAAAGGGGGATGTTGCAAAGGAGGTATAAGAGTTACTTCCCAACATATGCATGTACCTTCAATTTAGACATATTGTATTATTATTATTATTATTATTATTATTATTATTATTATTATTGATAGGCTTAGAAATGTTTGAGTAGTATTTTGCTGCTCCTCCAAACAGCTATTATGTGCAAATCAAAGAGAAACTTTCATTGAGAATTTTGGAAAATGCACCTCAAGGCTCTTTATTTATTTGTTTTTAAATAAAAATCACATTTAGTAAACTAGTTGTTTATCTATGTTTATAAAGTTTGTATCAAACTGCATTTTTTTATTTATTGACAATATCCTTACAATTTGAATACCTATAAATCCCAGATTAATCCAATAGACAGATGAGAAAAGTTTTTTGATGTGTAGTAGACGCATTAGAAATTGCAACTCTTGAACCATGGAAATCCATTAGGCTTGAGAAACATGGTGGAGATTGAAAAAAAGAAAAACATTCCAAAGAGAGAGAGAGAGATAGAACTGCCAATGGATACTTGAATTCTTATCCTTTATCATTTATTTTATTGGTAAATTTTTTGTGCCCATTGGGACTTGAACCTAAAATCTCCCATAAACCCTTCGTCCCTTCCTAATTGTCAAAATATTGTGTGAATGGCCAAATATCTTGGCCTTGAGTTTTGTATATTATATATAGAATTGACAAGGATGCTATACTATGGAAAGCAAATAAAAGCAAATAAATTCCCGCATGATTCTAACCCTATACATGTAAACTATAATCTGTCAAATAATGTATGCTAACTGTACAGAATAATAAATGGAGAAATAAGGAAACAATTGTGGGCTAAAATAAGGAAAGAAGTGTGGACAGCAAAGCTGTCCTTTGACAGCCCCCCTCAAATTGATGCAAGTTGATCAACAAGTATCAATTTGCTACTTAGCAAGCAATGTCGATGACGAGGGAAAGCCTTGGTGAAGATATCAGCAATTTGTAAGTCAGTGGAAATATGTGGAAGAGTGATAACACGAGCTTCATAGGCTTCACGGATAGAGTGACAGTCCACTTCAATATGCTTTATGCGCTCATGATAGACATGATTGGCCGTGATCTGAATAGCACTTGTATTATCGGCATGTAGAGGTGTAGGATCGGTCTCAGAAAAATCTAACTCCGCAAGCAAACCTCAAAGCCAAATGATTTTAGAACAAGCAAGAGACATCGCCCGGTACTCAGATTCCGTAGATGACTTAGAGACTCTGTCTTGCTTCTTACTTTTCCAAGAGATTAATGCATCACCTAAGAACACACACCAACCAGTGATGGAGCGACGGGTATCCGCACAACTAGCCCAATCAACATCACTATAAGCAGCAAGACGAGTAGAATTGCCTGCAGGGAAGAACAAGCCACGAGTAGAAGTGCCTTGAACATAGCGTATGATCCTACGGACAACAACCAAATGAAGATGATGAGGAGTATAAAGGAACTGGTTGACTTGCTGTACGGCAAAATAAATGTGCGGTCTAGTAATGGTGAGATAAACAAGGCTACCCACCAACTTCCTGTATAAACTGGGATCAACAAGTAAGTCGCCCTCCTCTTTGCGAAGCTTGACATTTAATTCCATGGGAGTATCAACAGAAGTAGCCCCTTGTAGACCAGCTGTAGCCACCAAGTCACTCGCATACTTATGTTGATTAAGGGAAATACCAGAGGGACTATGATGCACCTCAAGACCAAGAAAATATGTGAGAGACCCAAGATCTTTCATATGAAAGGACTCGGAGAGATGAGTTTTGAGCTGACCAAGTAAAGCAGAATCGGAACCAGTGATCACAATATCATCAACATAAACCAAAAGAACAACAATACCCATGTTTGATTTTCGAAGAAACAAGGAAGTGTCATACTTGTTCTGCCTGAATGAAAATTGTAATAAAGTGGTGCGGAATTTATCAAACTAGACCCTCAGAGCATGTTTGAAACCATAAAGAGAGCGACGAAGCTTACACACATGTGAAGTCGGAGAGGGAAACAATCCCAGGGGTGGCTTCATATAAATACACTCTTTAAGATCCCCATGAAGAAAATCATTTTTTACATCCATCTGATGTAGTGGCCAATCACTGGAAGCAGCAAGAGCTAGAATTGTACAAACAGTAGTCATTTTAGCCACAAGAGCAAAGGTCTCTTCATAATTGACACCATATTCTTGATTATTCCCAAGTGCAACAAGCCCAGCTTTGTAACGATCTAAACTTCCATCAGATCGGACCTTGACTGAGTAAACCCATTTGCAACCCAGAGGAACAATAGTGGGAGGACAGGGCTCAATGTCCCAAGTGTGATTTAAAAAAGACCTAAAGTTAGGGATTTATCAATAGGTAATGTTGCTCCAATACCCAACCAAAGGGCCACTGCGGTACCAATCAAAAAAACGGTTGTCGCTACTGGACGACGAAATGGATTTTGGAATTTATTAACATTTTCCAAAAAAGGTACTGTTAATAATCCCGCAGGTACTGAAACCATTAAAAGAACACCTAATAACTTATTAGGTACTGTACGAAGTATTTGAAATACGGGAAAGAAATACCATTCAGGTAATATTTCCAAAGGAGTTGCAAATGGATCTGCTGGTTCACCAATCATTGATGGTTCTAGAACCGCTAAGCCTACGTTACATGCAATAGTACCTAGAATAACTACTGGAAAGATATATAAAAGATCATTGGGCCATGCGGGTTCTCCGTAATAATTATGACCCATCCCTTTAGCTAATTTAGCTCATAAACGAATGGCAAGTGCTTTTCCTTGTGTGGATCCTATTTCAATAAGAACTTGATGAGTTGATCCGCCTACACGTCTTGCTTTTACTGCTATATCGGGAGTTACTCCACGTATTGCTTGACGTAAAACAGATAGTGGATTTGTTTCTGTCTTTTGTTGAATCTTTTTCACGGATCGATAGATAATTTGATAAGCCAATGATTTTTTTCCGTGTTTCAGAATACGGTTAACCAACATGTTAACTAATCGATTACGATAAATTGGATCGGATTTTGCAGTTTTTTCTTCTGCAGTACCTCGACGTGACATGAGCGTGAAAGGGGTTCAAGAATCAGTTTTCCGAGATGTTAATGAACAAGACGTACTTCTATTTATCGACAATATCTTCCGTTTCGTCCAAGCAGGATCCGAAGTATCTGCCTTATTGGGCAGAATGCCTTCCGCTGTGGGTTATCAACCTACCCTTAGTACCGAAATGGGTTCTTTACAAGAAAGAATTACTTCTACCAAGGAGGGGTCCATAACTTCTATTCAAGCAGTTTATGTACCTGCGGACGATTTGACCGACCCTGCCCCTGCCACAACATTTGCACATTTAGATGCTACTACCGTACTATCAAGAGGATTAGCTGCCAAAGGTATCTATCCAGCAGTAGATCCTTTAGATTCAACGTTTTTGGTATTTTGATATTATTTGTATCAATGATCTAGCCAATCATGAATAATTGGTTATGAAACCATGTAAATATAAATTATCCCTAAATGATAAAAAAAATTCATTTCTATTCTGAAATGTTCATGCATGAAATGTTCATGCAGTAAGGGTTGAATTAACTGAGTAATCAACTTTCTTAGAGTCACGTCTAGGGGAGGAACTGGGTTTTAGATGTATACATAGGGAAAGCCGTGTGCAATCAAAAAAGCAAGCACGGCTTGGGGAGGGATTTTTTACCTTTTTTTTTTAACAAGGAAATTATCTACTCTATCCGACTAGTTCCGGGTTCGAGTCCCGGGCAACCCATTATCATATCGAAATCATGTGATATGATGAATCATAAATAAAAAAAAAGATCCTCTTTTATGGGATGCTAGACTATCTTGTCTAGGTACAAAGCCAAACGAGTCTTTGTTCCTATTTTTATTTTAGTTTCCCCTAACCTAGCCTTAAGAGACTTAATCCTATTAATTGAATTCCATTTGTACCAAGAAAACCCTCTACAAAAAAGCGTATTCATAAAAATATTTGGAAAAGGAAGGGATGGCGGGCCGCGTTAAAGGCTTTTGCGTTAGCGTGTCACAGTTAATTAATCCTATTTTTTTTTTTTTTTGTAAAGACGAAGAAACAAATTCTATTTTCTCTCCGAGCGGCAATTTCTTCCTGCATAGCTTGTCGCCAACAATCATGCTTGGCAGCATGTGAGTAGCATGTGGGAATATCAAAATTGGACAATGCAGCAGTAAGGGCTGAAATAGAATTGCCAGAACTGGAAGAGGGAAATCCATACCTATTCGGAGGTACAGACACTTGAGGAGAGCGATGTACTAAAGGTGCTGGAGGTGCTGCAACTGAATGAATTTGGAGCGTGGTAGGATCAGATATCGGGTGAGCCACCGAAAGAGACTATGGGCGGGAGCGTCTCGTATACACAATACTTGGTTGAAAGCGAGAACTGACTGGATGAAGATCTGAGAACTGC
This sequence comes from Vitis riparia, assembly GCF_004353265.1. NCBI lineage: Eukaryota > Viridiplantae > Streptophyta > Magnoliopsida > Vitales > Vitaceae > Vitis > Vitis riparia. Next base: position 3,661,019 of record NC_048438.1, on the reverse strand, counting down.
TGCTCAAAGGAGGGGAGGACCACAGTAGAAGAGGATGACACAGTAGAAGAGGATACAGGAAAGAAATGTTGATTTTCAAAGAAAATAACATTCCTAGAAATATGTGTACGATGTAATGTAGGATCATAGCAAACAAATCCCTTTTGACACATATTATATCCCAAGGAAGCACATCGAACAAATTGAGCAAATAATTTATGTTGCTCATGAGGAGGTAAATGAACAAAGCATACACAACCAAAAATACGAAGGTAATCATAACTAGGTTGCTTAGCAAATAAGCGGAAATAGGGAGACTCCATATGTAGGACTTGAGAAGGTAAACGATTAATCAAGTGAGCAGCAGTTTTCAGAGCCTCTGCCCAAAACATGGATGGAATAGAAGATTCTAACAAGAGAGTACGTACCACATCTAGGAGATGACGATTTTTGCGTTCGGCAACTCCATTTTGTTGAGGAGTAGAGGGACATGAACGTTGATGAATAATACCGTTAGAAGCCAAGAGTGCTTGGAACTCAATAGACAAATACTCACCATCGGAGTCTGTGCGTAATGTCTTAATAGAAGTAGAAAATTAATTGTCAACATACGTTAAAAACTTAGTGAAAGTACAAAAGACCTTAGATTTAGAGCGAAGAAAGTAGACCCAAATAAATCTGCTATGATCATCAATGAAAGTCATATAATATTTAAAATTCTCATGTGAACTAACCGGGGAAGGTCCCCACACAGCACCATGGATAAGATCAAAGCAGTGAGATACTCTACTTGCATGCAAAGGGAAGGGAAGAGTTTTACTTTTACCAAGTTTGCAAGAATCACACTCAAGAGATAAAGAAGAACAATCCTTATTACTAGGTAAATCAGAGTTCAATACATGAGATAAGATCTGAGTATTGGGATGGCCTAAACGACGATGCCACACCATACTAAGATCTGAAACACTATTACAAGCAAAAGACTTAATAGAAGAAAGTGGAGAAAAATCTAGAACAGGTAAAAATAGTGGAAACAAGCGCCCCACTTTAGGTCCCTTCGCGATCGGCTCCCCCGTTACATGGTCCTGCATAACACAACCATTACCAGAAAAATAAACAGCACAATTGTTATCAACTAATTGACCAATAGAAATAAGATTCGTGGAAAGCTGAGGAGCAAGAAACACATCAGTGAACTTAGAAGAGGCATTGCCGATAGCAGCTATGGGCAAAGAGCTGCCATTGGCAGTTTGAATGGAAGATTGACCAGCGTAGGGCCGAACATGGCACAAAGCGGCGGGATTATTAGTCATGTGATTAGAGGCCCCCGAGTCCACATACCAGAGTTTAGTAGAATTGTTACCTTGGAACCCCATTGCTGATAATGCTGAAATTATCATCCGTTGCACCATTTCTGGGGTGTAGTAATCTGGTGCAGGAGGTGTAGGAACAAAGCACGCAGCTGAAGGAGAGTCGTGTGCTGTAGAAGTTGCTACAGGAGGGACAATAATTGAAGTCTGAAATGCTTGGGCTTGACGATTCTGGGGGCGAATACGACATTCTTTGACAATGTGACCTTTCTTGCAATAAGAACAAAACTTCTTAGGACAAGTGGCAGCAATATGCCCATATTCCTTGCAGCAGAAACATTGCAAGTTTTTAGAATGCATAGGTGGTCCGCGTCCTTGGGCAGCATAAGCTACAGTTGCCGTCCTGGAACTGCCATGAGATTGCTCCAGAATAGCTTGAGTACTAAGGCGTTGCTCTTCGCGAAGTAACTCACCAAAACAAATATCAAGAGAGGGAATATGAGATCTGTTCAGTAAAGAGGAGCGGACAGATTCATATTCCAGATGTAGTTTCATAAGAAATTGATCACGCCGGGTAGTCGCGTGAATAGTCTGAATAGTTGAGAGAACGGCAATAGGAACATCCGCTCTAACCAAATCAGCATATTCATGCCAAAGAGTCAGAAATGCCAAGTAGTAGTCCTGGATGGAAAGACTACCATGTTGAAACATGGCAATCGCAGGCTCTAACTGAAAGCGACGAGCATCGTTATCCTGATTATAAACTTTCTTCAAGTAAGCCCACATAGATTGAGCGGAGCGATGGGGCCGCAAGTGGGTGACAATATGAGGCTCCATTGAACCAAGAAGCCAAGATATGATGCGTGCATCAAGCACAACCCATGAAGGAGAAGACCCAACATCTTGAGATTTGTCAACAGTGGATGGTTTTTCAACATCTGTGCCATCAATATGACCCCAAAGGTCTTTTCCCTTGAGAAAAAGTTCAAACTAAAATGCCAAGGTAGAATAATTTGTGCCTATAAACTTAACACACACAGGTGCGGAATCCATAGAAAATAAATAGAACCCGAGACAAAAGGATGGACCAAAAAAAATCCCAGAAGAAAACTGACCCACAGCAGCCACAAAAATACCGAGAAAAATGGTTGTGGTTGGGTGCAGCACGGATCAACACAGACTTTACCGAAAGACACGAGAGGCACCTCCGAAACCGAGAAGACAGAAAAGAAATTGAGGGAAGAAAAATTAGCAACCTTGCTCTGATACCATGTCAAAATATAGTGTGAATGGCCGAATACCTTGGCCTTGAGTTTTGTATATTATATATAGACTTTACAAGAATGCTATACATGGAAAGCAAATAAAAGCAAATAAATTCCCGTATGATTCTAGCCCTATGCATGTAAACTATAATCTGTCAAATAATGTATGCTAACTGTACAGAATAATAAATGGAGAAATAAGGGAACAATTGTGGGCTAAAATAAGGAAAGAAGTGTGGGCTAAAATAAGGAAAGAAGTGTGGACAGCAAAACTGTCCTTTGACACTAACCCTTTACCACTTGAGCTAGGCTTCAAGGGCCTTGTCTATCCTTTATCATTCTAGGTCTCGTAGATTCCAATCCTTGTGACTGCATCCTTGAGTTCCTATCTTTTGTCATTTCTAGGTTCCATAGATTCCTATCTTTGTGTGTGTGTGTGAGAGAGAGAGAGAGAGGGAGGGAGGGAGAGAGAGAGAGAAATAGAGCTGCTAATGGAAGAGGAACTTTCATTGGATTTTTTGGAAAATGCACCTCAAGCCTCTTTACTATTTTAAAACAAATCACATTTAATAAAAATAAGTTGTTTATGTATGTTTATACAATTCATATCAACTTGCATTTTTTTTTTTGGCATTTATTGATGATATCTTAAAGATTTGGATTGCCTATAAATTCCTAGTTTATCCAATAGATGAGAAAGGTTTTTTACCAATCTAGCATGATGTGTGGACACATTAGAAATTTTTACTGATGAAAAAGGCAAATTCATTAGGCTTGAGAAACATGGGGGAGGTCTCATGAAAGAGAGAAAAACAATCCCCACCAACCTCACAACACCCCCCCTCCCCCAACACACACACACACACACACACACTGTAGAGAGAGAGAGAGAGAGAGAGAGAGAGAGAGAAAGAGTTAAGAATGGTGATTCATGCAGCACTAGCGACTAGAATAATTCCTCCACATTCTGAGATGGTAATAAAGGCTGTGGACAGTTTGTGATTTGGCTGTTAAGGATGAAAGATGTTAATTAGATTTTAAGGTGGAAATGGTGTTAGAATGGGCTTTCATCTCAAAGGTCTGGAGTTAGTATAGTATGAAGCTGAAATTTCTGGGCATCAACTATTGTGGGCTTGAGCGCATAGGTTTATAGGTTACAGATGAGAGGAGACTGGATTTCTTGTGGCTTAAAGTAAAACAGTATTGCATAAATTTAATTGAAGAAGAAGAAAATTCAAATATTATGGACTCTGGGTATCACAATTAGAATAATGTTGCACCCAGGGTTAGAAGAACAATATTGCAGGAGACCTTATGTCATGTGCAGGATTGTGGTTGCATCACATAATCCTTGAGGAGCATGAATTACCGGTGAGAATTTTCCAAAATGAACTCCTTCAGTTCTGCCTGGTTGAGAAGAATCAACCTGTGATTTGAAACTGTGGAACCTCTAGTAAAGATCATGGTGTCCAGGCATTGGAAGTTGTTATTAAGTGATGCATTTACAATTGAAAGTGGATGCCCCTTCCATTTGATGAGTGCTTCTGGTAGCAACCTTCATTAGTAGAAACTAGGTAGTCATTGGTGACATCTTCAATTTCTTCTTTCAAGCATAATTTACAAGATGGCAATGTAAATAAACTAATTTAGCAACATGATATTCGCCTCTTCTAGTTAAAACAATATCCTTGAGATGCTTATAAGAAGCTTCACAGCCTTCACTCAAGGGAGTGGGTCCATACAAGTTCTTAAGAAAATCACTCTCACTGCTTAAGTGCTTGACTTGAAAAATGACATGGACATTAGAATATCTACAACTTTGAGCATCATCCTATGTATTGAGCATATCGATGCTATGCTCATGATCCTATTATTTTTCTTCTTCTTCCAGCCCCACATTTAAAGGAAGAAATGAAGATGTTATTGAATATTCACACTTTCAACTCAGGGAGGCGGTTACCAGTAGTATTTTTATCAAGTTGGAGGGACATCAAGCTTGAGTGAAGCCCCTTCCTTTCGGTAAGTCTTAAATTTATCTTTCATGGTTGTTTTTTGGGGCATCCAAGACAAATGGGGATCAGTGGTGTGTTCAAAGAGTGTAGGGGCTGCATGCTAGTCTTCTCCAACCCCTAGCTGGATTTGGCCTGGTTATCGAGGCAGTGATGTTAGCAGTAGTAGAAGTATTGGTAGAAGCATCCTCAACACAGGTCAATGACCTTAAGGTGGAGGGGAACTTGGATATTGTTCTCCTGGGTGACTGAAGGTAGAAGAGGGCATTAGGGATATGACATGTGGATTCTAGTGATATTGATCTGTCTAGAGGTTTGGGTTGTTCTTTGCAGCAAAGGGGACTAGGTGAGCCAACCATGTAGGAGATCACTTGGCTAAGCTAGGTGTAGAGTTGCTAGAGGCCTACCAACTTTTTTTTGTGATTTTTGATGGCTGTTTTGTTGAGTTTTATGTGGTTGATTTTATCTTGGTGGGAGATAGTTGTGATCTTTCGTTCTATAGTTTGATAGGAGGATATCTCACTTATCCTTGTACTAATTTTCCTCTTTCTGTAACAAAATGCTAATTTTTCCTACCCAAAAATAAAAATAAAAATAAAAAAGGTGGGAGGGGAATCTACTTTGAATTGTGCAGCAACCACTTCCATTGGCTGGAATAAGGCCTTGAGGAGAAGGAATGATTTTAAATTACTAAGGTTGTGTCTTCTCAATTGGAGGAAAAAGATGAAGATCAATTTAGAGAATTTTCTGGCAACAATTTATGCTCTTGATCTTTGATGCAATTCTTAGATTTGACATAAGGCCTAACTATTGAAGGTGTGATGTAAGGCCTATGAATTTTCTTATACTAATTTCCTGCTTTGTTGTTCTTCTAATCCTACATGTGAGGCCTATGGGATTCTAGGTTTGGCGTATAGAGTGTTTCAACTTTCTTTTTCTTGTGCTGTTCTAATATTATCTGTGAGGCCTATGGGATTCTAGGTTTGGTGTATAGAGTGTTTCAATTTTCTTTTTCTACTGATTTCCTGCATTGCTGTTCCTTTTTTTTTTTCTTGGGAATCTGTCTTGTTTTGATGGATCAATAAAACAACCCTTGTTTCCATAATATTTATATATCCTAATCTTCTTCCATCTTTAAGCCATAAAAGCTAGCTGCCAAGTATTTTCCAGAAGTACCAGAAGATGAAATTTTCATTTATGTAGAAAATTATGAGGCATGATAAGCTATTGCCACTTACCAAAAAAAGGGGGTGAAAAGGAGGTATTTTTACATGTTATGCTCCTGATCAGAAATGATAGTCTGGGTTACCATCTTGCAGACTATAAGCAGAAAGCTGTTTTGCAGCTCAGAATATCATGTAAGGTATACTTTTATTATAATACTCACAGCAAATTTTGTGTGCAGGATGCACATGAGGAGTCAAAGGCTGTAACCAAGGCTGCTGCCATGAAAGGTAACCTTCTTTCTGTTGCATTCTGTTGATTTTTGTGCAAAAGTGTGCATGTTTGCAAGTGCTGGCACTTTCTTTTCTATTTTTCTTTTTTTGACAGGCAACCAATCCAAGCATTTAGTTTAAAATTTTTTAAGATTAAATGTAGAAAGTAGCTATTCTTTTTCTATTGGCATGTGGTGTTAGGAATTTTGTATACATAGTTTTTAGTATTGATACAATGACAGGGTCCATTTAGTAACATCTTAGCAATCAAACTGAAGACGTTGAAAAAGGATCTAAGAGCCTAGAATAAAATGGTTTTTGGGAATGTCTTAACCAATAAAATTGCAGCTCTAAATCTGATTGGCTTTCAAGATGCCAAGGAAGGGAAGTTTTTTCTTTTAGTGGAAGAGATTGAGGCTAAGGAGTCAATATCTGAGTATAATAAGTGGGTAGTAATGGAAGAAGTCTCTTAGAGGCATAAATCAAGAGAACTGTGGCTAAAAGAGGGATAAAAATACAAAGTTCTTCCTTAAGTTGGTCAATGCTATAGGAAAAGAAACTATTTGGCTAAAATTACGATGAATGGAGAAACGATATTAGAGGAAGCAAATATAAAGGAGGAGTTGGCCAATGCTTTTTGTAGCATTGTTTCTAAGTTGAGGGAGTCAGGATTGAGTATTGGTAGGATGACCTTTGAATCATTGGGAAAAGAAGATTTAGGGTTCTTAAAGAACTTGTTCTTTAAGGAGGAGGTCTATGCAACTCTTTCTAGCTTGTGCGGGGCTAAAGCCCCTGGGACAAATGGTATTTCCTTGTCTTTTTGGCAATTTTGTTGGGATTTCGTGAGAAGTGAGGTGATGGAATTTCATGAGGAGTTCCATGAACTAGGTTCCTTTGAAAAAAGCCTAAATGCCACCTTCATAGTGTTAGTACAAGAAGGGGTTGCAATAGATTTAAAAGAATTTAGATTAATTAGCTTGGTTGTGGAACTCCTAGAAAAAGTCTTGCCTAGTAGACTAAAAAAAGTGGTGGAATAAGTGGTGTAACTTTTCAGCATGCGTTTGTGGTGGGTTGTCCAATTTTGGATGTGGCCTTATAGCAAACAAAGTCATTAACTCATGGTTGAAATGCTCCACTAGTAGGGTCGTATGTAAGTTGGATATCGAGAAGACATATCATCATATTAGTTATGGTTTTTTTCTAGTGATTTTGGGAAAAAAGGGGGGTTTGATCTCAAGTGGATTAGGTGAGTTAAGTGGTGTGTCTTTACAACATGCTTCTGTGTCTTGATTAATGGGATCAAGTTTTTTCCAAAGTTCTGGAAGCTTGTGACAAGGTGACGGTCTTTCTCCATACCTCTTCCTCTTGTCTATGGAGGTGCTTTCTTATATTTTGAACAAAGTTTTCAAAGACGGGAATGTAAGGCGAAGCATTTAGTGCCCATGAGGTGAGGCATTAGCCTTGAGGCAAATTTAGGACAATAATTTTCATAGTTAACAAATATTTAAATTATGCCTTAATCTTGAAGCTGCGAAAAGCGCACTTAAGGCACGCCTTAGCCATGTCGTGACCCTTAAGGCATACGTCTTTTAGGGTTGACAATTTTTTTGCTTGTGCCTCAATGCATTGTTACACCACCTCACCCTAAGACATACTTCGATGTGCGCATGAAGAACACGTTTAAAAACTTTGATTTTGAATATAGCAAAGGGAAGGGGATTCATCACAAATGTCATAGTTAGTGGAAGAGGTGTAGGAATGGAGGCGTCTTATATATTATTCACCAATGATACTCTTATCCTCTGTGATGTCTGAAAGGAACATTTGGAGCACTTAAGTTGAACTTTCATATGTTTTGAGGCAATCTCAAGTTTAAAAATTAATTTGGAGAAAAGTGAATTGATTCCAATTGGGGTTGGGGGGGGTAGCGATTGTAGACAACTTGGCTAGTGTTTTTGGTTGTAGCATGTGTATTTGGGTGTACTATTTGGAGCAATGTTTAGATTGTCATGGTTTTAGGATATTGGAAAGGATTTAAAGGGATTTTCTTTAGAGGGGAGGTATCCCTAAGAATAAGACCCATTTAGTGAATTGGCTGACAATTTGTATGTACAAGAGAAACAAAGGTTTGGGTATTAGAAGTTTATCTATTCTCATTCAGGCCCTTCTCGGAAAATGGTGTTGGAGATTAGCCATTAAAAGGAATTCCCTTTAGAAGCAGATGATTGTTGGGAAGTATAGGAAGGAAGAGGGGAGATGGTGCTCAAGAGCAGAGAGGGAAGGTTATAAAGTGGGTTTGTGGAAGGTGATCCAAAGTGGGTGGGGGATATTTAATAGTATAATGGTTTTAAGGTAGGCAATGGGCAAAGGGTGAAATTTTGGAAGGATAGATGGTGTGGTGACTTACCACTAGAATGGTCTTTTTTGAATTTGTTTCCATAAGAACCACCAAAGATGCATGGGTAGCTAAGGCATGGGATTAGGAAGGGGAGCGGGGTTGTTGGAATTTTCTTTTCTCAAAATTGATCCATGATTAGGAACTTCAGGAGGTGGAGACCTTTTTTAGGAGATTGCAAGACCAGCCAATTAGTAGTGATGTAGAGGATAAACTCTTGTGGTTGGCTTCGGAGTGTGACAATTTGTTAGTTAAATTTCTTTACTTCATGTCTAACAGAAGAATGGAGGATTCCTTTTCAAGCATGGTTTGGAATCCTTGGATTTTGTTGAGGGTTGGCTTTTTTTCTTAAGAAGTTGAGTGAGGAAGGATTTTGACATTGGACCAACTCAAAAGGAGGGGGGTGGAAGAAGCTGAACGAATGTTATGTTTATGAAGAAAAAGAAGAAACAACTTATCACATCCTCCTTTATTGCATGAAGGCAGTCATCTTGTGGCAATCAATATATGCCCTATTTGGAATAAAGTGAGTGTTGCACTCCTTGATAAGAAGCATCCTTTTGAGTTGGATCTTTTGTTGTGAATAAGAAGAAGAAAGCTTGGAGAGGGACTCCTTTGTGCTTATTTTGGAAGGAAAGGAATAAGAGAGCATTTGAAAACATTGAAAAAGCGGATCAAGCAGTCAAACAATCCTTTATGAATAAGTTTTTTGAGTGAGTTAACTTGTACATATGAGATTTCTCAATGTTCATGGTAGACTTCATCAATTGGTTGAGCCTTAAGTGGGAGAGGGAATTGTTTTGGCTCTCTCTCTCTGCCATTTCTAGCCTTTTGGTGCCTTTGTATATGTCGTGTATGCTTTTGCGCCCCCTTTTGTTAGGCATTTTTAATATATTTGATTTTTGCCTATAAAAAAAAAAGGTTTTTAGCATTGATGCATGATGTCAAACATACGTAGGGATATAAGATTCTTTTCACATGGAAAATGATATGTGTCAAAAAAAATTTAGCATATGTTGGTTGTAGTGTGTGATATGGTATGATACATATGATATGCACAATGTGTGCATATATCGACTATTTTTGGTTGCTTTTGATTGCTTAAATATTGTAAACATGTATTATTTAAACTAATTTTCATTGTTACATGTAAATCAATTTTTAAGCATTTGATTTTCTCTTTTTTATTTTTATTTTTTTTAAAAAAAATAATTTGCGGCCATATATCTGAGGTTATATTATCTCATGATCCATCATCCATGATAAAGTACTAATACTCAATATGAATGAGAGAGAGAGAGAGAGAGAAGGAAAAAAAGTTTTTACTTGATATAACAAAATATGATTGTGTTCTAGAGGTCATGGTCGTTGTAGACTCCAACAATCAAATGGAATTAACTTTCTCTATGTGCTTCTCTGGTTGACAAATGTTGTAATATTCCCTCCGGTAAAATTCCGGAAGTCACTAATATACCTCCACAAGATGCCACCTACTAAGTTTGCCTCTGATCCCATCACTATTGTTGCTTTTTACGCCATGACCACTGCAATTGCCCATGCCATTCCATCCATCATTGTGGTTGCCACCACCATTATCCCCTCATAAATACTTCTGACTAGAAACTCATTCTTGCATAATGAATTTGTCATAATTCAGTCTAAGATTTCACAATTTTTCCCTAAAAGCTGTCTTCACTATTGTTGCTTTTTACGCCATGACCACTGCAATTGCCCATGCCATTCCATCCATCATTGTGGTTGCCACCACCATTATCCCCTCATAAATAATTCTGACTAGAAACTCATTCTTGCATAATGAATTTGTCATAATTCAGTCTAAGATTTCACAATTTTTCCCTAAAAGCTGTCTAACCAAGATCCTCATTTTGAGGATTTGGGATGAAGAGTCCTCTTACAATCTCCAAATAGGGAACTCGTGTAAGTCAACTTTAAGATTGAAGGCCTGCTTCATGGCGTCCAACCTGAATCATCATAAATACTTCTGACTGGAAACTCATTCTTGCATAATGAATTTGTCATAATTCATTCTAAGATTTCACAATTTTTCCCTAAAAGCTGTCTAACCAAGATCCTCTTTTTGAGGATTTTTGGGATGAAGAGTCCTCATACAATCTCCAAAATAGGAGACCCTATAAGGAACTCGTATAAGTCAACTTTAAGATTGAAGGCCTGCTTCATGGTGTCCAAGTTGGGAGAGAGAAATTGAAGAATTCTGGTCATCCCCTATTCATAACACCTCAAATCTAAATTGAGGTGGTGCAGAATGAAATGCCCAATTGTAGTTAAAATTAATGTCAAACACATGGTATACTGTACTGACATTATGGAAATGTTGGACCCAAAATTTACTTTTATCAATTTTTATTTATTTTTTAATTTTTAATCTTTTTTATCTTCTTTTCATTTATTTAAAACCTAAATTTGCTCCATCATTTGGTAAAAACTACCTTTTCTTTTGCTATTTACGATTTTCTGAAGTTATATTGCATCTGTTTGAACTGAGTGCTCATGATTGATCCTGTTGTTGCCTACAGCAATTAAAAAGCGAATGGAGAAAGATGTTGATGAAGTTGGAAAAATTGCCCGTTCTATAAAAGCCAAAGTTGAAGAACTTGACAAAGAGGTAAGACTATTTGTTGCTGCTTTGAGTTTATTCTAACAATTTTCAGTTCTTGGAGTTCTTGTTTGACCATAACTTTTTGTGGCCCCAGAATTTAGCCAATAGGCAGAAGCCTGGATGTGGAAAAGGAACAGGTGTAGATCGATCAAGAACTGCAACGACTGTGTAATCTATACTACAACTCTGCTTTTACCCCTTTTTTTTAACAGCTAATCTATTAGAGACCCCTAGTCATTTGCCTTTTAGATGCAATTTTAAATTGATATTATTTAAGGTGTCTGATGGTGGACAATGTAGTATTATTATGCATGATAGCTGATGGTTGCCACAATATAGGGGATAATGTGAGTTTTTGAAAACATGCATGCCCTCTGAATTTCCAGCAGGAAAAATACTGGAATGTCTACCATAGTGAATCAGGGCCTTATTTTTTGTTCCTTGTGTAGAAAGTTTTGAGGTGTGAAAGATCTTACATCTTAAAATGTTCTACTACAATGATGAAGTTTCTTATGGGTCTGGTTGGAACCTGAAATAAACGGAAAAATTGTTCTGTTTTACTTTCTGCAGTTTGGATCCAAGGATGATCTGGATAAAAAATATGCTATAGTTGCAATAAATTAAAAGAAAACAAATAAATTATATGGAAAAATTACATGTACTTCTTGGAGCAATATTTTCCAAAATAACAGACCTAGAAATCAAATTAGTACTTTATTCAACCTGGTTTAGTGGCAACAACTTCAAGAACTGCATAATAAGATCTGAATAGAAGTCACAGTTATCACTACATCCATGGATCATGCTATTCTGTACACAAATTCCATCATATAGATCACTGGAAAACAAATCAATGAAATTGTTTGTCTTTAAATTCCTGAGAAATAAGATTGCCTCTATGGAACTACCACTAGCAAACAATTGGCACAATCATCGTTGTCAACAAGAGTGTAAAGCATGAAACTTTAAATTGTTAGCTAGATAACGTGACCCTAATTTGAGGAGCTCATTCTTTCAACAATTCAATTCTGAATGAATGATCAGGATCACATGATCAACCTTAATACATATCAAGAAAACAATGCCCAACGAAACTCCCTTAGAAGTTGGATCTGATAGCATAACATTTTAGGTTAGTTTGATGGTCCATTATCCTTAGTGATAGTTCATGTGGCTGGTGCTTGTTTGTATGGTGATAATGTCTTGAAGAGGCCCTTCTGATCCCTGGTTGTCAACTTGGAATCAAGGAAAGCTAGATATGAGACACTGGATATTCTTATTTATCTGAAGGTAAGCCCATTATTGGTCATTAAGATTTTTACAGATGAGTGGTTGAGATCTGAAATTGAAGGAGCAGGGTAGAATCAAGTTGGGTTCTCAAAGTGTCTGCTTGGGCTATTTTTATATCTAGAGATTAATATTGCTAGTCCCAGAGGCCACCCTAGCAACAAGGATAGTGGCAAAATATTCCTTTAGTTTTTGGAACTTGTGCTAAGACAGGAGTGCATTGGTAATGTAATGCTGGTGGGGGTTGCAGGTAGATGATGAAATAAGAGAATAGTACATAGGAACTTCTCAAGGGAAAAACGAAAGTGGTTAAAGGTTCAATTTTCAGCCCTTGCTGCTTAAGTTGTATTATGACTTGCGATGAATATATCCGAAAATCATTTTGAGTTATCATCAGCAGTCTGTAAAATTAGTGTTTTCTCTCTCTCTCTCTCTCTCTCTCTCTCTCTCTCTCTCTTTCTCTCCCACTCTCCCACTCTCTTTTAGTTTGCATCTTACATGAAACATGCTGAAAACATCTTATCGCTCAAGGGTGGCTAGTGAGGTGGTGGGGAAATGAGGACAAATAGTTGGAAATTATAGAGAAAAGGAGGGTTGTGCTCAGAGAACCTAATGGGTCAGGCCTTTGGAAAGTTTCTGTTAAAGGTTGGGGGCATTTTCTAACTAGAAAGCAGGTGACTGTAAGGTGTGAGCAATTGACTATATTTTGGTTGGATTTCTGGTGCGGTGGGACTCCCTTAAAAGACAGGGTCACCCTTTTATTTAATTTGTCTAAACTAGAGCACACTTGGGTGGTTGGAGATTGTTAGCAGGTGAAGAATGGCTTTCGAGAGTGTTGATGCCTGGTTTAGAAAAAAAAAAAAAGAGAGCTTTTTGATTGGGAGTCTGAGGAGATGCCACCAATTTTACAGTTAGTACTGATAGAGACCATCAGAAGTGAGGTAAAGACCAAGCTAACTTGGAAGGTTTCATATAGTCTTCTCCATAAAATCCTACCACAAATTTTGGTGGCTGACAGAGTGATTTCTTTCTCTGCAAAAAAGATATGAGATGCAAAGCTGTGTCTAATGTAGTTTTCTTCATCTGGAAGGCAACATGTGAGAAAATCCTCACAATAGCTGAGCTGAGCTGATGAGACACAGTTCGGTGATGTTAATCAATGCCTTTGTAAATGTGAAGAACATGCTAATCAAATTCTGCTGTGTTGTGGGTGGGGCATCTAGCATGTGATGCCTCCATTTTTTTTTTTTTTTTTCTGTTTTTCTGTTTAGAGTCTCATGTGTTCTTCCCCGTACAATCTAAAGATTTAATGCTTGGATAGCATGGTAGCTTTGTGGCAAGAGCTGGAAGGAGGCTTGGAAAATGGTGCTCCTCTGTTTATGTTGGACAGTTTGGAAAGAGAAACAGAAATTTCAAAGCATTCAGAGGGGGCATGAAAAGTTTCTAACTTGAAAACATTGTATGCCTTGGATTAGTGGCTCAGAGGAAGCTAATACAATTTTTATTCTAGATTTTGCAGATAGCGTAGACTCAACTTAATTCGGTCCTTTTTAATCCTTTTTGTTGGTTTTTGTGTGCCTTCTAGACCCCCCTGTGCAATGGGTTATGCCCCCTTTTGTTAGCCATAGTATCTTCTTACAATTAAAAAAAATAGCAAGTGGATTTCAGAACAATTAGTTATGACAAAACAACTGGATTTTCTTCCCTGAATATGTATAATTTGCAGTATGCATTATTTTTTATGCATCATGGTAGACTAGACCATATTTTTTCAATGGTCTTATTATTCATGTCCTGCCAGTTTTAGACATTGATACACTGAAGGCCTTAATTCTCTTTCTTAAGGAGCACAAGAGTAGCTGGGGTAGTTTAGCTTCTTGAAATTACACTCCTAGATTTTCTTTCCCTCAATTTTCTGTGTGTGAAATAAGTTAAAAAAAATGTCTTCTTTTACCTTGTAATAGTTAGAATGCCTGGTGATGATATTTCCAAAGATCTGGAAGTTTAAATTCTCTGTAATCCTTTGATGGTCAGAAAACATTGCTGGACTTATCCAACCTGCACCATCTTTGTGATTCTTTACCAAATTTGTAGCCTTATTAATTTTATAGCTCAAGTCAACCAATCTCATTTTGTAAATGGTTATGTTTGATTGCAGTGCCTTGAAAAAGAAGTTCAAAGACAAGATGGCTGAATTTCAGGTAGGTTTGATGTGTATGTTTCCAGTCAGTCCTTCCTTCTTCCGCTTTCTCAATTTTAAAGTTCTTAAAAATGTTTTCAGGTCCTAAGAGAATCCATCCATCAAGAATATCGGGAGGTGGTGGAAAGGCGTGTTTTTACAGGTTTGAATCCTTCACTTGTGCATAATAACTACATTTCCTACAATTTGATCCACTGAATTTTCATGACACAAAGATGATTTTATGTTTTGTTGGTTTTTGTGATTGCCAGTGACTGGCACAAGAGCTGATGAGGAGGTGAAAATTATTGCACCTTTGACATGTGAAATTAACTTTTACATGTGATTTTTCATGATCTAATTCTTCAATATTTTACAGACAATTGACAGATTAATTGAGACTGGAGACAGTGAACAAATTTTCCAGAAAGCAATTCAGGAACAAGGACGAGGCCAGGTTTGTCTCTTTTTCTTTTTCTTCCCTGAACTCCTCTCTCTTTTCTTCAAATTCTCTTGGAATGGTGGAAAGATTTAATGTTATATAAAAAATAAAGAAGAAAAAAAAAAGTTCGAAGATGGAAATTTCTTTCAAGAAACTTGAGGATTACTTTTTTGTAACATATTGAACAACCTGTGCTACGCTCAAACCCACCTTTGCTAGCAGGAAACATAGTCTATCGCTTAACTCTCATAATTATGTCTTCTTATTTTATTTTTGTTTTTGCGAGTTGTTGGTTGGGAGTTTTGATTTGTATTGTGGACACATTGGCTGCAGATAATGGACACATTGGCTGAAATTCAAGAGCGACATGATGCAGTTAGAGAAGTAGAGAGGAAGCTTCTTGATCTACAGCAGGTATATTTCATCATTCCCTTGCATTTGCTCTTTTTTTTTTTTTTTTTCCTAATAAAATCTTTATTTTTTAAACACATGACTGCATACTAATCACATGTTAAGTATACATCACATTATAATATTGTGCTTTTCTTTGGCAATCCTCGTCTATTCTTTCCTTGGTTCTTTCATCATGGTTTGAGATATCCTTTAGATTTTACATTGTGCATGTTTGGAGTGTAACATGAACTTTACCCCTTGTTCTTCGTTCACCAAAATTAGAAAAAAAGAAAAGAAAAAAAAAATAAGAGAATTTTATTTGCAGCAGCCTTGCTCTAGACATAGAGAGCAAGATGATGGATTCATAAGACCTACTTTTGTGCCACTGGCATAACCAGTTACTTACAGATGTACTAGTGGAATACTTTCAAATGGGAAATTACTCAAATATTCAAGTACAGAAGGAGAAATGTTAAACAGGCCACTTGGAACAAATGTTCTGTCATGGAAGATTCAGAAAGAAGTGTTTAAATCAAAGGAAATAAGTTTTATCAAAACTCAGCTTGTGCAAATACATGCAGTTTTATAAATACATTCCTGTCTCGTGCAGATATTCTTAGATATGGCGGTGTTGGTAGACGCACAGGGGGACATGCTTGACAATATAGAATCACAGGTATGGAAGAAAAAATTCCTTTGGTGGTTTCTGCTTGTGAAAAGTACCTAAGAGTTAAATAGTATGTGTCCAAATTCCACTTTGGCCAGGTGTCTAGTGCGGTAGACCATGTGCAGTCGGGTAACACTGCCCTCCAAAGGGCCAAGAAGCTACAAAGGAGCTCGAGAAAATGGACGTGCATTGCCATCATCATCCTTCTTATCATTGTGGTGATCATAGTGGTGGCGGTGCTGAAGCCTTGGAGCAAGAATGGTTCTTAGCTGCATAGCTGCTGTTCTCACCATATGGGATGTATAAAAATGTAAGAGTTATGGCATATTGAAAAAACCTTTTGAACCCAGATTGTTTCCATATATCCTTATTTCCTGGTCCATGCTTTCTGAACCCGGCTCATCTGTACTATTTTTCAATACTAATGGTTGAGTGTGTGTTACATACTTTGGAACGTTACCATTATTCTTTTATTTGTAAAAAGGGTCTATTCTATTTCATTTCATAGGTTGTTTGCACACAATTGCCGGCTTTCTCTGCATGTCTGGCTTGCCTTCTTCTTTCTTGGTCGACTCGTGTCGGATTCCTCTCCTATTGAGGTAAAAAATAGTGAAAATGTATTCAGCCTAAAACATGTCACATTGATCGACACAAACACGACTTATTTACCATATGAAGATTCGTATTAATAAATGAGTTACATTGGATTATATATGAATTGACTTTAGATCATCTGTTCATGCGAATTAATTCATCGATATTATTCAAACTCTTTAAACACATTAACACGATTATATTTTATTTAAGTTTTTACAATTTAAAATTTCAAACTTTATTATTTTAAAATACCTTGTGGTTGTTTTAACTATCAAATTTTTATTTTTAAAATTTTTAATTGGTTTAATTAGATTATGTTTATAGTATAGGAAGTAAATTTTACACTTATTTTTTTATTTAATATTTTAATTAAAAATTATTTTAAATTTTTTTAACTATATGTATTTATAATTAAAAAGTTTTTAAAAATTTTTATATGTATAAAAATTAGTAAATTTATATAAGTTAAACATGTCAAAGAGGTTGGATTATAAAAAGGTTATTTTGATATGATGAAGTAGATGGATTAGATTGTTAAATCTGAATATGATCCGTTTATTAAGCATGTTATATGGGTTCACATGAAAGATTACACATAACTCTAACTTACTCAAATTTGTATCATTTTTAGTCATATTGTTGTGTTGTATCAAAATTGTCACCCTCCTAAGTATTTTCTCCAAAGTTACAAATATCATGTTGGGTTTAGCACTACAATGCTTTAAAAAAAAAAAATCAATTATATGACCAAAGTAATTACAAAATCACATAAATAAGCAATGAGACAGAAATTTTTTACGTGAAAAACCTTCACTCTAACTGTAGAGACAAAAAACCATGGGATTTAAGACTTCTAATTTAAATCCATTACAGATAACAAGTTATATGGATTTATTTGGCAGCTTTACCCTAAACACTTACTCTCCAAAACCTACAACTTGCTTCACGTCTGCAACGCAACAACCTCCAATTGTTCCAATGAATACACTTTAGCCCCATTAAAGGGATGCGGGTCTTCAAACACCTAAAATTCAATACTTGAATTCTTTGATGAGAGATTGGGAATGGTGTGGCTTGTTAGACTTGCTTTTCAATAAAATTCCTCCAAAATCTCTAAGTGTCTCACCCTTTTAGGGTAGAGATACTATAGGTCAACAAATTAATGTGATTTGTGAGATACAACAATTATTAGAATTGATATCTTGAAATTTTTAAACTCGATTTACGTGAATATTTCGAAAATATTCTATCATATTTTGGAAAATTCAGCAAAAGTGCTTGATTGCATTTAACCACTACTGAGACGCTTGAACATTGCTTAAGCACTTGAGTAGTACCGACACTTAAGCGTTGTTCCTCGCTTGAGTTGTCCCTGCTATTTTTAAATATTAAATAAAATACTTTTTAATTCTAGAAAAATATATTGATCCTTGTTATACCCATGATCACCTAACTTTCCACAAGCCAAACCTTTTTAGACGTACTTGTGACTTTCCGATTGGACAAACAACAAATGGAGAGTAAGTCACTATCTAAAAAGTTTCTTAAGCCTAAAAACAAAATAAAACAAAATTGCCAACAAACAATAACGACTTATTGTCTTAAGCCTAAATATATATATATATATATATATATATATATATATATATATATATATATATATATATATATAGGTGTTTGTGTGTGTGTGTGTGTGTGTGTGTGTGTGTGTATGTGTGTGTTTATACCTACATGGGGAGAGAAGAGTCTAACCGTTACTTTCTTCCTCTTTGGTCACCCATTTCTAATTGTAGCAGTTACTAAATCTACATGTGACATGTGATGAACATCTATGGGTGATGAAGCCAAAAATAAGGATGGTGGAGGTAGCACTCTAGGTTGATGTGACCCATGCTTACCCCTTGAAATGCTTAGGGGTAAATGTAGCTAAGTAGATCTGGCAATCTCTATAGGTAAAGGGACCAATATAGATATATCATACAAAAATGTAGAAAATTGCATGTCTATCTCAATTAGGGTAAAGATTAATAGAGTAGATAGAATTAGTGGTGGTAGGGTAAATGGTGTAGACATCTATATTAGGGGTACAACTGACCTAAACTAGGGTCCTAGTAGAATAGCTAAGGAAGTATTAAGGTGCAATGAAAGTAGGTCGATATATGGAGTAGGGGGTATTGAAGTTGGGTCTGAAAAAATAGTAGGATGTACTAATAGCCAGTGTAAAGGGTTGGACGAAAGAGTTGGGAGGCTATAATGATAGTGGGTACCAAGAAGTAATGGGTTGTATTGATGGTGGGTTTGAAGAGGTAAGGGTTGTATTGATGTTAGGTCTAAAGAGGTGGGTGACTATACTCATCAGGGGTTTGAAAAGGTAAGGGTTGTATTATTGTTGGATCTAACGAGGAGGTAGGCTAGCGACTAATATATCTACTTCCATTGAGATGTCTATTAAACTCAAACAAGTGACAATCAAACAATTGTTGACTGTGCTAGTGGCCTACCTCGTCCATGATGTACATGTGGGAGGCGATAATTCTCTTGAATAAAACACATAACATCAATAGACATGCAAATAAAATTAACAATACTAGTGTGACAAGCAACTCTATTAGAGTCCTCCAATGCTTAACTTTCTCAAGATATAATTGATGTCATGGTTTTAATCTATCTCATCAAATAATATGTAATTATTTGGTGAAATAAATACTATACACAATAAAGTGGATAGCATAAACCAATAAGTGGGTAAATGACCTCACTAAAATATTTGTGAATATATACTTTAGTGGTTCCCCAAGCGTAGGGACACAGTTATAGATTTAAAAACCTAGTAAGTTAGTTGTTGAACCTCAGAGAAAGAATCTTGGAATGCAAGTGAGGTGGAAAGATTAGGAGAGTAAATATATATATGGTAGTGGAAAATTCTTAAATTCATGCTTTGAACAAGAAAGTTATTGGAAATTTGTTATGTAAAGAAAAAAAAAACAAGAATTTGTTAAAAAGTCTTAACCACTTTGTTACTAACAGTTGAGAAATGGAGAATCCCAAGGATCTCTTCCTTACAATGAAATGGTCTTTATTACTAATATGTCATGTAAAAGTGTTCACCTAGGAATTAAATCCTTTATGTTTACCCAACTTTTCTTGAACAACATTAGTGATTTGAAAATTATTGTCTTGGGCTTATATAGGGTTCTTCCAAGTCAAAATGGCTTCCCTATTAAGTGCTTGGAATACCCTATAGGGATCCTAGGCTCTAATCTCTAATTAGGTATAAAAATTTAGTGGTTTCTTGATCTTCAATATCGTAACTATTTGCCAATTGTGGTATTTAAGGCTTAATCAAGGTCATCTCAAGTCAAAATAGCTTTACCATTAAGTGATTGAGATCTATAATCTCCAATTGTCAAATATTGAGATACAATATTATGTATTGAATAAATGGAATTCTCTTAATAGGTTACTTTGAATTAAAAACAATTATTAATGTGAGGATTCATTCCAATGGAAGAATGGGAAACCCTAGGGCTTCCTTTCCTCAAGCTAGATGACTATTCACAATTAATTGAAAGTGTATCAAATTGAAAGAATAAATAACAAAACAAGGAATTGAACAATGAAATCTTAAATTCAAGTATGAAATTTCATTAAACTAATAAAATGAAACAGTTCAATTGTGCACTTAATGAAAAACAATTCAAAACTAGAAGCAACTATAGAAATCCAAAATAAGAACAAATGAAATCAAGAAACTAAGATGAATCAAGATTCTAAGAGTTGAATTCCCCAAGGTTGTTGATTGCTAAAGTGAACAACCTTCTCTTTAAGGGAAAAAACCTAAACCCTCTAAAATGGTTGCCAATCTTTCCTTTTATATCATCCCCAAGTTAGCCTTAAGTTCCTTCTCCATGGTGGCCTTCCCCATGTAAGTGAAGGGCTCAAGATTGGGTTGGAATGGGTTCCATTCTTTGGCCCAGCCCATTCCTTCACTGTTAGAAAATTAAAATGCCTTTCATGTGTTGCAATCATGAGAGTTTTAAGACCGAAAGAGCGGCTATAGATGGTGAGACCCTTATAGGGCCCTTGGTGGCACCTTTATGTGTTGGAACTTCCCTTATGCTTCTCTAATTTATTCTTTAGGCAAATGACCTCCAAAAATTCTGAAATTTGGTTAGATTTAAGTCCAAAAAGTGATGAATCCAAAAAAATTTGTTTCAACTCGATTAAACCTCTCTAGCTCTATCAACCACCTCAAAAAATTTTGTTTGTTGGAGAGGGACTATACTTGAAAACTCACAATTTAGGTTTTTTTGTCCAATTCACCCCTCATCCTTGCATCCGAGATGTCCAAAGAGGATTTCAAGGTCATCATTATTCATGAAATATGTATATAAACATCAAAAACTCAGAAAACTTGAGAATATCGGGCATACAAAAAATGACATACAATTGCTTAGTTGAAGGGTGCTTTTAATGTTCAAATCAAGCTAAAGATGTGATTAAAACCCTTATTTTTGTAGAAAATATGACATTAATCAATAGTCAAGGCAATAAGCTAGTATCGTATAGGTCCAACATCATCTATAGGTGTAATTAAGTGAAGTATACCATGCCATGTTCCGGGTGTGATAGTCCATTTGAGGTATTG
Source organism: Vitis riparia (assembly GCF_004353265.1). NCBI lineage: Eukaryota > Viridiplantae > Streptophyta > Magnoliopsida > Vitales > Vitaceae > Vitis > Vitis riparia. The sequence continues at coordinate 3,639,774 of NC_048438.1, read as the reverse complement.
TGGGCTTAGCAGTGACAATATGGTCCCCTTAGCATCCCATAATGCCACATAACACTCATGATGTGCCTCCAATCATGTTAGGCTTGATCATATCAATCTATGGAGTGAAGGTTAGTATCTATGGACGATGTCAACGGAATACCTTGTATGAGTCCAAATTGTTGCAATACATGCTCAAGATGATGTTACTCAACAATATAAAGAAAATATAAGTCTGGACATCATCCGTTAAATATCTTGGTCAGCTAAAAAAATGTCTAGAAGCAATGCTAGTACATCATCCATATAAGGCTGCCATAATACTTGATACATTCAAATCTTAGTAAGGATATAACAAAGTTTATATTAGAATATTAGTATTACTAATCTTATGAGAACAAAATTACTATTTAGCTCAAACTTGATCATATTGTTGTCTATCAAACTTATCTTTGTATGTGACCAACACATGGTAAGGAGTTTTTGTACTAGCTAAGAAAACCTTTCACCTACTCCCTAGTACATTAGTCGAGAGTTCTTGATCTATACGTACTCCCTAATTTGTATGTAGAACCAATCTACTAGGATGACCCACATGTAATTACTTCCATGATCATAACTGAAAAATAAACAAAATTATGTTGAAACACACATAATTTTAATAACAATGCATAATAAATAAAGTTATATTTCCTAAAGTTATACTTTTCCATGGAGTCCAATCACTTATAACACAATTAATTGCCTCCTCGACATTTAAACATTGTGGTGTAGGTGACATGATAGGAACTAGGTGCAAATATTGCCTTTGTGTTGGCATTTGAGATATTAACTTGAGTGGCATGTAGAAAGGCAACTAATGATGTGGTTTCAACCTCAAGCTCAACCTTGGGATCATTTAACCAATCATCATTAACTCTAAGGTTCATACATTGATCTAAAAAATTAAGCTTTAAGGAGTACATTGGCCAGAAAATAAGTTTTTTTGTTCTCATCCACTCTAGGTGAGATTAAGTTGCCAAACTCAAATACTATGCAATTTTGTAGTCAATTGGATTATCACTCAACTTAATCTCCTAAGCTTTCCCTTGATCTTTCATCCCCTATGTTTACTTTTACTCTCAAACTTTGATGGAATATAATCTAGTTTAATATGAGTGAGGTTCCTATGCTACTCCCACTAGAGTTCTTAGAAGACACTCCTTTGAAATGCCACCTATCTTGCTTACGAGATAAGTTTATTTTTTTTTAATTATTATTATTTTTAAATACTTGTGGCACAATCACTCTTTTTAATTTCCTTTTTTTTAATACTTGTGATACTCCTTTGAAATGCCACCCTTAGAGTTCAACTTCCCATTATCTTCACATGTGAGTAATTTTTATTGGATCTGGTTCGAGGGTATAGACAAATGGTTGTGGCTAAAACTCACATCGATTTGGAAGAGAGACTTTTGGATCACCAAAACGACATTGGAACCCCCCAATGCTTTGATATGATTCTTGAACATCATAAGGACTAGTGTTAGATGGAGACAAGTTATCATATCCATCATCTTCTTTCTTCTCTCATTCTTTTTATTACCAACCCCTTGATTATCATGGCATTGTGGTCATTTTTTTTTATAATTGCTTCAAGACCTTAATCATTTTTTTCTACAACAAAATCCATTCCATCTCTTTGATCACTAGTAAGACAGAAAGTGATTTTTTGTTCTTTGTATGCCCGGAGACTTATACATAAATGATGCACATGAGAGAAAAGCCTTTCAATTTGGAAATGTACAATATCGAGACCAAATCATACAATCGTCTAAAATATTGGAAACTTTTTTTTTTTTTCAAATATTACCCAAACATCAATCTGATAGTTAACCTCAAAATTCTATTTTTTTTTAATTTTAAATACAAAATTAATGTAATTTTATGAGAAAATAAATACTCAAATAAAAATCCAAATTTTGATTATTTTGATTTTTTTTAATATAAAAATGTTTTCAAGAATTTTACTTAACTAATATGAGTGGGTGGTTTTTGTTTTAAATCAAAATTGACTCATTTTCTTGTATAATGTAGATCTATTGTACTTGATCAATTATAAGCATAGAGAAACCACAACTAATTTAATGAATAGATAAAGATTCTAAAGATTAAAAACACAAACATCCTACTAAATAGTAAAGTTATTCTCACATTCATGTAGCTATTTTTGTGTTTAATAAGAGCAAAACCCAACTTTGAAATGATTAGAAATGACCACAACAACACGATTCATTTTCTCACAGGGTTTTCCTCCATGCAATCAAATTCTAATTGTTCACCAACACATACATTGAGGTTGAATTTTTGGAAGCTTTCTTCATATCCCACTTCCTCATATTGATGGTGCCCTAATGTAGGGAATACTTAATCCACATCACTTTCATATTTGCATGTTTCTTTTCCTTTTTTTTAGTTCAATCTCTCATTCTTGTTGGATTTGGTTTAAAGGTATGGACAAACGGTTGTGACCAAAACTCACATCGGTTTGAAAGAGAGACTTCTAGATCACCAAAGCGATGTTGAAACATCCTAGTACCCTAAACTGATTCTTGAACATCAAATAGAGGTTTGGTGTTAGATGGAGACAAATTTCCATATCCATCATTTTCTTCTTTCTCTACTTTGTTTTGTTGTGAACCCCTGATCATTGTGGTGTTGTAGTCATTTCTTGATGATTTCTTTAGGACCTTGATCACCTTCTTTTACAACAAAATTCATTCCAACTCTTTGATCACTAATAAAGTAGGAAGCAGTTTCTTATTCTTAGTACGCTTGAAAACTTACATATAATTTCTTGTTCTTAGTATGCTTGAAGATGTACTAAATCAGAATCAAATCATACAATCATCCCAAATATTGGAAACTTTTTTTCAAATAGCCTATACATCAATCTTATTGTTGGCCTCAAACTTTTTTTATTATTATTATTTTAAATACAAAACTAATGTAATTTTATGAGAACAAAATACTCGAATAAAAATTACAATTTTGATCCTTAAGATTTTTTTCCCTTTTTAATATAAAAATGCTTCCAAAAATTTTACTCAACTCATATGTGTGTGTGGCTACAACTCTAAATCAAAATTCTCTCTTTTGTTGGCATACTGTAGACCTACTGTACCTAATCAATTTATAAGTATGGAACAACCTCAACTAATTCAATTAATTAACAGAGATTCCAAAGATAAAAAACATAAACATCATACTGAATAGTAAAGTTATTCTCACATTCACCAGAGTTGCTTTTGTGAAAGCAAAACCTAACTTTGACATTATTAGAAAGCACCATAATTGCATGGTATCATTTCGCACAAGGTTTTCCTCCATGCAACTGAATTCCAATTGGTCACCAACACATACATTGAGAAAGAATTTTTGAAAGCTTTCTTCATGTCTCACTTCTTCCATTTGATGGAGCCTTAATACAGGAAGAGCTTAATCCACATCATATCCATATTTACATATTTCTTTTCTTGTCTTTCTAAGTTTAACCTCTCATTCTCTTCAAGTATGAGGAATTCTTGTAAGATCTGGTTCAAGGGTGTAGACAAATGATTGTGAACAAAACTCACAATAGTTTGAAATAGAGACTTCTAGATCACCAAAACGACATTGAAATCCCCTAATGCCCTAATTCGATTTTTGAACATCATAGGGAGGTCTAGTGTTGGATGGAGACAAGTTGCCATATCCATCATTTTCTTTCTTCTCTGTTTTTTTTATAAAACCCCCTGATCATCGTGGCATTGTGGTCGTTTCTTGATGATTTCTTTAAGACCCTGATCATTTTCTTCTACAATAGAATCCATTCCAACTTTTTGATCACTGGTAAGGTAAGAAGTGTTTTTTTGCTCTTAGTATACTTGAGGACTTATATATAATTGATATACCTAGGAGAGAAGCCTTTCAATTTGGAAATGTACTAACTCGGAACCAAATCATACAACTGTCCCAAATATAGGAAACTTTTTTCCAAATATTACCTTGACATCAATTTGAAAATTGGCCTCAAAATTCTACCTTATTATTATTTTAAATATAAAATTAATGTCATTTTATGAGAAATAAAATAATCATATGTGTGGATAGTTGTTGTTCTAAATACAAATTTCCTCCTTTGCTAGCATGCTATAGGTTTATTATACTTGATAAATTTATAATCACAGAGCAACCACAACTAATTCAATTAATTGTTTGAGATTTTAAAGATAAAAAACATAAACATCTTTCTGAATAGTAAAGTTATTCTTACATTTATGACTACTACTTCTACATTTAATGAAAGCAAAACTTAACTCAAACTTGATTTGAAAGGACCAAAGTTTCATAGTATCATTTTCACACAAGGCATTCCTTCATGCAACCAAATTCCTATTACTCACCAACTCGTACATTGAAGTAGGATTTTAGAAAGATTTCTTCATGTCCCACATCCTCATACTAATAGTGCCCTAATTTTGGGAGGGCTCAATCAACATCACTTCTATATCTACATAGTTCTTTTCCTTTCATCCTAAGTCCAACCTTTCATTCTCTCTACATTTTAGGAATTTTTGTCAAATTTGATTTGAGGGTATAGACAAACAGTTGTGACCAAAACTAAAATCGATTTGGAAGAGGGAGTTTGTATCACCAAAGCAATGTTGGAACCCTCCAAGTGCCTTGACCCGATTCTTGAACAACACAAGGAGGTCAGGTGTTGGATAAAGACAAGTTGTCATATTGAACATCTTCTTCCCCATTTACTTCTTTTTGTTGTGAACCCCCTAATCATCGTGGTACGATAGTCATTTCTTAATGGTTTCTGTAAGATTGTGATCATCTTCTCCTATAATAGAATCCATTATAGTTCTTTGATCACTAGTGAAGAAGGAAGTGATTTTTTGTTCTTGGTATGCCTAGAGACTTATATATAGATGATACGCATTAGAGAGAAGCCTTTCAATTTGGAAACTTACTAAATCGGAACCAAATCGTACAACCCCCTAAATATTGAAAACTTTTTTTTTTTCAAATATTACTTGAACATCAATCCAACAGTCGGCCTACAAATTCTACCTTTTTATTATTTTAAACACAAAACTAATGTAATTTTATAAGAAACAAAATACTAAAGTAAAAATTACAATTTTTATTTTTTTTATTTTTTTCTTTTTTAAAATAAAAATGTTTTCAAAAATCTTACTTCACTCATATGCTTGGGTGGTTGTTGTTCTAAATCAAAATTGCTTCCTTTGCTAGTATACTGTACTTGATAAATCTATAAGCATAGAGCAACCAAAACTAATTCAATTAATTAATAGATATTTAAATGTTAAAATATAAGGCATCCTACTTAATATTAAAGTTATTCAGACATTCATAACAACTACTTTTGTGTTTAACAAGACCAAAACCTAAATTGAACTTGATTGAAAAGGACTACAGTTGCACGGTATTATTTTTGCATAGGGCATTCCTCCGTCAAACTAAATTCTAATTGGTCACCAACACGTACATTGAAGTAGAATTTTCAGAAGCTCTCATGTCCTAGTTACTCACACTGATGGTGCCCCAATGTAGAGAGGGCCCAATTAACATCACTTCAATATCTATACATTTCTTTTTCTTTCTTTTTGAGTTCAACCTATCATTCTCTTCACATGTGTGGAATTTTTGTTGGATCTAGTTCAAGGGTATAGACAAATGGTTGTGACAAAAACTCACATCAATTTGGAAGGGAGACTTCTTGATCACCAAAGTGACATTGGAACTCGTAGTGCCCTAATCTAATTCTTGAACATCATAAGGAGGTTTAGTGTTGGATGGAAACAAGTTGCCACATCCAACATCTTTGTCCTCCTCTACTTCTTTTTGTTGTGAAACCCTTGTTCATCATGGCACTATGGTCTTTTCTTAAGGGTTTCTTCAAGACCGTGATCATTTTATTTTACAACAAAATCCATGCTAGGACTTTGATCACTAGTAAGGCAGGAAGTGATTTCTTGTTCTTGGTATGCCCAGAAACTTATGTATAGAGGATGCACATGATAGATAAACCTTTTAATTTGGAAACTTAATAAAAACCAAATTGTACAACCACCCCAAATATTGGAAACTTTTTTTCAAATAATACATGGACATTAATTTGATAGTTGGCCCCCAAATTCTACCTCTTATTATTTTAAATACAAAACTAATATAATTTTATGTGAAACAAATTACTAAAATAAAAATGACAATTTTGACTCTTTAATTTTTTTTTTCTTTTTTAATATAAAAATATTTTTAGAAATTTTACTCTAACTCTTATGTGTGGGTGACTGCTATTCTAAATCAAAATTGCCTCCTTTGTTGGCATACTGTAGGTCCAAGATACCTGATAAGTCTACGAGCATATAACAGTCACAACTAATTCAATAAATTGATAGGGATTCTAAAGATAAAAACACAAACATCCTAATGAATAGTAAAGGTATTCTGAAATTCACAATCACTCCTTCTGCATTTAACAAAAGCAAAACCTAACTTGGACTCGATTTGAAAGGACCACAACTACATGATATCATTTTCATATTGGACATTCCTCTATGCAACCAAATTCTAATTGGTCACCAACACGTACATTAAGGTAGAATTTCTAAAAGCTTTCTTTATATCCACTTCCTCATGCTAGTGGTGCCCTAATGTAGGGAGGGCTCAATCAACGTCACTTCCATATCTACACACTTTTTTTCCTTTCTTTCTGAGTTCAACCTCTCATTCTCTTGACATGTGAGGAATTTTTGTTGAATATGGTTTAAGGTTATGGACAAACAGTTGTGACTAAAACTCACATCGGTTTGGAAAAGAGACTTTTGAATCACTATAGAGATGTTGGAATCCCCCAGTGCCTGATCCGATTCTTGAACATCACAAGGAGGTCTGGTGTTGGATAGAGACAAGTTTCCATATCCATCAACTTCTTCCTCTTCTACTTCTTGTTGTTGTGAACCCCTTAATCATCGTGGTACCATGGTGATGGTTTCTTCAAGACCTTGATCATCTTCTTCTACAATAGAATCCACTTTGGCTCTTTGATCACTAATAAGGTAGGAAGTGATTTCTTGTTCTTAGTACACTCAGAGACATATATAGATGATGCACATGAGAGAGAAGTCTTTCAATTTGGAAACTTACTAAATTAAAACCAAATCGTACAATCACCCCAAATATTGGAAACTTTTTTTCCAAATATTACTTGGACTTCAATTTGACAATTGGCCTCCAAATTCTACCCTTTTTATTAGTTTAAATACAAAACTAATGTAATTTGATCATAAACAAAATACTAAAATAAAACTTCCAATTTTGACTCTTTAGATTTTTTTTTTCTTTTTTAATATAAAAATATTTTCAGAAATTTTACTCAACTCATGTGTGGGTTGCTTCTGTTCTAAATCAAAATCTTTATTTAGATGCACTCCACACATACTTTCAACTTGTCCAGTTGCATCTCAAGTAATCCCTTATCCTTGACAAAGATCGTTCCATTTCGGCCGGGCTCACTTACCCTTTTCCACATGGGGGGTGAGTCTTTTTGAAGTGTCCTCACAAGCATAGGAGGGATAGCTAAATTGTAGGAGCTCAAAAAATTGATTTTCTTATTCATGGGTTTGGTATTTAGAGAGTGCTCCTAGAGGCAATTACACAAATGTGGATATGTTGACTTAAAAGTAAACTTTAATGAGCATGTGGGTCGAAAAACAAACTCTTTGGTTCTTACATATTCTCAGTGAGAAAATATGTTGGTGGACTCTAATTGGTATTCCGAACTTTCCCTTAGTCTTTTGTCCTCTATGCTTTCTTTCAAAGGGTATTTGGCCAATGACTTCAATGTTTAAACACTTTTATTCTTAAAGATTTTAATTATTTATTAAAATTTATATAATTCCATTACTTTTTTTTAATTGAATGATATTTTTAATTATTTGAAGTTTTAAACTTTTTATTGATTGAATTAGATTTTGAATCATATTTTATAAATTTAACATACATCTTAAGTCATTTTTACTTCACTCGGGCACTAGCCTTGAATTGTGCCTTGCGCCTAAGCTGTAGGTGACTTGTGCGCCATATGTCTGCCTTGCGCCTTTTAAAAATACGGTAAAGGGATTTTGTTTTTAGAAAATAGAATGATAGATGTCAATGATGGTTCTCTATTTTTTCTTATTCTTGATATTTCTGTATTGAAATGGGTAGAAACCTTCAGGAGATATAGTTGTCTTTTGTAAACCTTCAGCAGCATCAGTGTACCACTACTATTACCATCATTTCTTATATTCAAAGGGCTAAGATTGTTGTAAAAACTAGTGAATTCAATGGGGATGATCAACTCTTTTTTATTTAGCAAGCTCCAGAAAGTGCCCTGGGCAGTTTCTCTACAGAAGATTGAGCAGCTTGGGATGGTGTCTAGAACCAGACTAACTTGGGCATTCAATAGTTGTGAAGGATTTTTAGGAGAGGTCCCAGTCCCTCAATTGTAAGAGAATAAGAAAGAGCAGTAGAATGTTTTCAATTGCAATCTCATATCCAAGATGATGGGGTAAAACATTTCATTTTACCCTTAAAATTCGCATTTAGGACTACTAGAAATTCCATGTTCAGTGATGAAATATGTGTTTGGAATGAAAAGCAAAATAGAGAAAAATATTCACAACAAAGGGATTACAACACAAGGTCAAAATTTGAGTGAAACACCATCTAGAACAAGCTGTTTTATTGGTAGAAAAGTGACAAAATTTATTATCCTAACACTACACCAATGCAATCAATGAATAGGATCCATTGGAGTACTTAAAGGAACCCTCACAGAACTTCTCCGGAGCCACAACTCATACATAACCATGTAAAACGCGTCATAATCAACTGGAGAAACATGCCACTGGAAATGGTTTCGCACCTTCAATACGTTACTCTGTAACATCAAGTATTCATCCAGGCTTATCCCCTTAAGGACTTGTTTAAGCAATGGGATATCCAAGGTGGCAACGACAATTGAGAAGCTCTTCCAGTTTAGTATGTCAGCAAATGGGAGATCATAGTGATTGGCAATGATCACTGGGACACAACCATAATATAGTGAATCTGCAATTCGAGCTGTGTTTATTTCAAAGCCTTTGACATGGAGGCAGAACTTGCTTCCAAGAAGCTCGTCAGCATAAGGTGTTGTGAGCCGGCCAAAGTGGACAGAGATCTCAGAATCATTTCTCCATACTTGAAGTAGCCTTTCACGGACAGGGGAGTTGATTGATCCAGCAAAGAATGCCAGTTTTTTTCTGTGATGACATTTTTTGCAGGTAGTAAGAATCCATTGTCAACAAATGCAGCATTTCAAACTGCTTACGATAATAGCAGTGCTATCTAAACAATTATTGTGCCAATATATCTTTGCAGTTACTCAACACAGTTTTCACTTGTTAACTTGATACTTTTAAAGCTAAATTACTTGGTCAAACTGGATATGCAGATACATTTACACTTCATAGACATTGAAACTAAATCATAAAAAAGTTCAATCTTAGAACCCAAATACCTATTTTTCTTGCCTAGGCTACCTTTGTGGTATTATCACCAGATTAAACTTGGTTTAAGCGTGTGACAATCTCAAGGTCTTTTTCCTTTTTTCTCGATTTTTAACTTGGATGGTTAGAAATTTGAGCTCAATTGTCACAAGTTTTCCATTAGCTTTTGAACACATCTATAAAGGCTATGCTTAATTTCCTAGAAAGTTAAAGAACTAGCATTCGGGCTTTCACAAAGATGAGAATTAAGAAACAGAAAAAGTTAAGCTTGCAAATCATTTTAATCTCAACCAAAAAGAACTAACAAGAAATGTTGAGTTTCCTTCTGTTGGTTGCTGAAAGAAATGGCTAAGAAAAGAAATGACGGGAAAAATAGGATCTACTTTTCTCTTTTCACCTTAAAACAACTCTTCTTTAAATGGAAAGAGAAGTGAGAGAAACTTAGAACACAAAAAGAGATCTTCAACTTCACTTCAGCATCACCACCTCTTGCACCAATAATGTACAAAAAAATGAAAAGTATAATAAATAAATAAAAAGAAACTATTAACAAGGCCTATTTAGGCTTGGGTTTTGGAAGATGGAAGAAATACAATTTGATCTAACGAAAGATGTCATCTGAAATCTGAAATGAAGATGGTTCAATAGAATGCAGAGTTCAGGGAAGAAATGGCTATCCAACCACACAATTTTGAAAAGAAAGGGAAATTACATATGCTTCCAGGCTCCAGCAGATAGGTGCAACACACAAATCTGAAAGATTAAGGTAAGTGGTCTACCACCCTTAGTAATGGATACATACCTCAAAGGTATGGGCAAAGAAATGTGTTAGGTTGATATTCATGGTTAGGACAAGTTTAAGTATTTAGGAAAGTAGAAAGTACTAGTTTAAAATGATATTAAAACTTTGGTTCTTAGAGGTTTTGGGTTTGAACCAATGAGTTTGTTTATCCTCTGTTGAGGTGATATGTCTCTTCACATGTAGGTTGGGCCTGCATTTAAGGGAGGATGTTATTTTGATATGCATTGTTGGTCCATTCCCTAAAAGCTTAAGCTTTTAAGGCAAGAGGTAATTTAAAATGGACCAAAAGGCAATCAAAGGCAAACACACAAATTTACTATCATCAGAAAATCTTGGAAAACTGTTGTGGCTATACTTGAAATCAGATTCCAGATTATCCATTCATTACAATTTTTACAGGGAAATATTCTTTGATTGAAAAATACTAGCCTCATATGATAACTAGTACAAAAGCAACACTGTAGTGTAGGCCAAGAAACATAGAAGTAGGTCAATAACAAAAAGGACTATGTTTCTCACAGAAGCATCTTTCATTCTTACATAAGCTTGCAAATGTTATTGATTCTAACATTCAGTGCATGAGGCTAGAACCACTTTTACGTCGACAATTATTAGAAAGCAAAGGTTAATTTTGATTTTAAAAGGAGGACAAAAAAGGCTGCCATCGTGGCACCGATCACAAGCAATTATGCATAGGAAACAATCCACATTGGATATACAAACTAGTTAGCATGAGACAAAAATAGTAGGTATCCTTAGAATTAAAACCTCTAAATTTCTAGTATCGATATTTTTCAGCAAGACAACCCGGTTCCATGGTTTAGACATAATATTCTTTGATATGTTATTAATCAGTAAGTTTTCATCATATTTCTATATAATACTAAAGATAAGAATGTGTATTTCTGCCATCTAATGAATTTACATAGTATATGCATAGGAATCCCTAAAAAATTGTGGCTTTATAGGTTAATACCTGCTTTAGATAAAACCAAAGGCATCTTTCTGAAAAAGGAATTTTACAAAGCTATTCATTTTAACAACATAAAACATAATAACTTTCTCAAAATGCATCAACCTAAAATGCTAGTTTCTAGCTGTTTCCTTCTGAATACAACAATGTAGAAAACAACTCAAAGATAATTTCTTTAGACATCAATATTAGGTTTTCCATATATATTTTTTCCCATATATATCAGCTCTCAAATAACAAAGGAATGACATGAAATGGTAAATAGTGAAAACAAACTATAGCAACACTATGTTTAGAAGAAATGTGATAGAGGGAAGGCAATAAACAATTGTCATAATTGAGTCCAGAGGATGAGAAGCATCCTAAGCTTCTATGCTGATCATCTAATATTAGGGAGCATTTTAGACTAGAAGTATAAGACTTCACTTTTTCTTTATATCTTGTATGAGGTGAACAAGAAACCATATCCAGAAAACAAAAAACAAGAAATTTTAGTTGAGAGATGTAAGTTTACCTTTCAGACGAAGCAAGATCAGGAGGATCTCCTTGTCTTGGCCAAATTTGTGGCAGTGATGCGTCCTTGTGGGCAATGTATCCAGATAGAAAATAGCTTGAAGAGCATACAACTTGAATGGCATTTAACTTTACTTCATCTGCTTTCTCCATGGCTGACCGTCCAATAGAGTGACAAGCAACATAAAAATGATCAGCCCCACCAGTCTGATTCCAGTAAGGGTAGTTCTGACTGATGTTAAAGATGTAATCTCTGATAAAATCTTGGATACCTCCAACACCTACCCTTGGGTCGTGCCTCAATCTTGCAATAGAGAAAGGCAGAAAGAAGAGATCTGCCTTGGATGGATCCTTTGTGATGAAATGACTTTTCATAAGAACCTTCTTAAAGTAACTTTCACTGGCATAATTACCACCAGGTTCAAAATCCACTGGCAAGAGAGCATTTGCAAAGGGATCATCTCGCTTATGAGGATAACAATATATTTTAAAGCTCCTATTCATCTCTTTATAGTCCTCCACGAATAAATTTCTGTCATGGAACACCTCTTTGTTATTCACATAGTTTCCTGAACCATAAAAGCCAGGTCCAGATTCTGGGGTTAAGTAATGAATTTTGTATACATTGACTTCAGTTATTTTTTCAACCTTTCCCTCCTTCCCACTCATGCTAAAAATTGTTTAAAGTAATTCCAATAGATCATTGAGAATCATAGGAAAAAATGCATCAAATTAGAAATTAACTCTCCAGACAGAATAGCTAAAATATTCCTGGACAACCAATACCAGCAAAAATAGATCCATATTCTACCAAAAGCACACTGTTGGAACGTGCTGACATCATCTTAAATTAAATTTATCGCATTATTTCCATGCTATGATGCTTGCTTAAGCAATTTTACAAGATATTAGGAAACAAAATTACAAACAAAAGAAGGTCAAAAGACCTCAAATTTTCTGTAATAAGTACTAAATGATTTGAAATTTGTTATCATATCTTGCAAAATTAAACATTATGAAGCAGATAACAAAACTGTAGATCTTCTGACTTGCTTTTATACAAACCTGTCATGCCTTATTATAGTGCACCATAAAAGAACACTTGGGCTGCTCAAGATGCACAATTTCATCAAGAAAATAATCGAGTTGGGGTGTTTTATGATCTTCTATACGTGAAATCAGAACAGATACAACCTTCCTATAAAAGACAAAATATCAAAAGTTAGTAGTTTAGAATTTTCCAGCAGTAACTAATCTGGAGAATGAGGAGTGAGAACTGATTGGTGTTGTTTTTGTTGTTTACCATGCTGATTTGTTAGTGATCCTGACAAAGGCCTATTGATCCAGACAGGCATAAGAGTTGCATGACATAGGAGGTGAGATTTGTTAGTGAAGAGGCAGGTTCTTTGGTTAGGAGTGACTGAGATTGGAGAGATCAGGGAGTATTTTTATCCTCCTTTCACTCATGTTTTTTTATTTTTGTCCTTTTTATGTTTGTATCTCCTTGAAAGACTCCTTCCTTGAACAACTCCCCTCTCTTTCCAACTAATTCTCTATTCCCCGTTAAAGAAGTCCTGAAATTTCTAATCATGGAAAACAGAAGAGAATGAAAAAGTAAAACAGGAGGGGCCTTGTCATGCAGTGTTGAATGAAATTTTCAAGCTTTTTTAGCAATGTTTCATTGAAATATGAAGCTGTTTTTGATTGAATTCCTTAAAAGGTATACATCAGCAAATTGTCAGTGCTGCGTTGCATAAATTCAATTGACATTTGAAAAGCTTTAGAAGACGACAACTATGGAGTCAATTAAATAAAGAATAGTCATTATAAATTCTCCATTAATTTGATTGATTAATATTTACAATTTATTTTGTTGTTCACTATTATGACAATTAACTGACTCAAGATTTTGTTGATAATTCATTTCACTTGAATTATTTCACAAACAAACCCCATTTGTTTCTTCCTTCATATAACTAAAAGATACCACTTATGGAGATTAACTCTAGAGTTGTGGATTTAATCTCACACCTTTTCCTAGGTAAAGATATAATATCTTCAGCATCTTATCAATGATTTGATGTTTTTCGGGTAAATTTTCAATCAGATGTCATAATAATACAAGGAAGAGCATGATCAACACCTAATTACCATTTAGGCAGCCTACAACAACAAAGGAAAAGCCCACAAGCTGGGGTTCTCTTCCACACATTGCTACAAAACTAGGGATGCACATGGTACAAGGGCCTCTGACATGCAAATCAAATCTAGAAAATTTTCAGCTATGGTATAAAAGAAAAAATGACAGTGGTGATTTCATGCTGGAGCATGTGTAAAAATAAAAAATAAAAACATTAGTCCTCTGGGCCATCTTTCTCCCTAGTATGCACTGCATGAGCTATTTAAAATGATAATCATTTTCCAACCTATTCTTTTCTACTTATAACTTAATATATAGGTGAAAATAGTTGTTCGTACTTCAATAATTCCTGTGCATGTCTGACATTTCATTGAGCAAGGTCACAGTGACTGTATTCACATTATAAGCTACTAAGAAAGACCACCAGTTTAAAGTACAAGAGCTGACTGATTACTGAATAATGCTTCCACGATCCAAAGATCAGCCGATGAAACAAAATAAGTAATCTTCAATTACTAATTTAACGTGTAGAAAAAACCATAATTGAACTACAAATTACAGACACTTGTTTTCAATAACCAAGCAAGAGACCAATGAAAGTAGCAATTCTACCACAATGCCCACAAAAAGTACACATCAAATTCAAAAAGTAAACCAGACCCATATGCGGATTCACATACCATTAGAGCTGAGCTTATCATCCGTTTGCATACCAACAATTGAACTCTAAATCAGTAGACATAGCATACCAAAGAAAAATAACTTCACCACAATACCCACAAACAAGTTCAAAAATATAACAAAACCCATATACACAAAGCTCAGAATTCACATACCCTTAGTGTTGAATTCAAAACCCCTTGATAAATGAGGGGTTTCAGCTGGAACTCTCATGAATTGGTGCGATGGGGGAGAGAATGCTGAAGACCCAATTGCTGATTTGAGGACTTGAAGATGGGTTTCTTGTGGATGAGTGAACAAATTAGAAGTTGAAGAGATATAGAAGAGAACGAAGAGAGAGGTTATGAGAGCTAAGATTGTGGGTATGAAGAAAAAGCCTCTGAAAGAATCTGAGAAACGACGACCAGAAAAATGGTACAGTATGAAGAAGGAACGAGCCATGAGAAGAGAGAGAGAGAAAGAGAGATGCTCTCAGGTTATGTAAAACAGGAGTCAGCCGCCTTCCTAGAAGACTCCGTCTAATTAATGACTACAATCACCTGCTCTTGAGACTTGAGTGGTGAATTCTGTGTTAATTCATTCGTTTTCTCCAAACACCCTTTTTCCCTTTTTTAAATTTTATTATTTTTTTATTTTGTATATATATTTTTTCTCACACTCTATTACTTGTTGGACTAAGATTCCAACATGTGAAATTATTCCACTTCCAACATGTTGAATTCAATCTATGTAATTTTCTATACGTAATGGAGCATATTTCAAAATCATGCTTACATATTTAATTAATTTACATTTTTTAATCCTTTTTTACTATCTAAATACTCCATAGATAGTGAAGAAGTATTGAATTTATTCATAATCATATCTACAATTTTTTTTTCTCAATAAAAAAATGCATGATTTTTCACTTTTTTAAAAA
The DNA here is from genome assembly GCF_004353265.1 of Vitis riparia. Taxonomy (NCBI): domain Eukaryota; kingdom Viridiplantae; phylum Streptophyta; class Magnoliopsida; order Vitales; family Vitaceae; genus Vitis; species Vitis riparia. The sequence continues at coordinate 3,624,183 of NC_048438.1, read as the reverse complement.
TGTTTTATAAATTTTGTTAAATGTCTAAATTTTTGTATAGTATTCTAAAATAATTAAAAAAAATCATCTTTTTTTTACATCTATAAAGCTAATGACAATGAAATCATTTACAATATCTTGGTTTGGAAGGTAGAGAAAAAATACTAGAAAAAAAATAGAGAAAAAGGTGAAAAAAAAAGGGAAAAATGGAAAAAAAAAAATTTAAGTTTGTTTGATTACACATACATATTATTTTTTGTTTCTTTTAGGCACTATGACGAGAAATGACAATTCTATTTTTCATTTTAGTTACTATAAGCCCGTTTTGACCATGAACAAAAATTTAGTATTTTATAAAAATAAGAATATTTGGTAAGTTATTTTTAAAAAAATATTTATTTAAAAAAAAAATTGTTTGGATAAGTAGGTTTTTTTATAAAAAAAAAATGTTATCATGATTTTGTAAAAACATTTTAAATTTAATATATATATAATATTATTTAAATTTATTTCAAGTTTTATTAAAAATGAAAATAGTTTTATAATCACAAATAAATTTAAAAAAAAATAAATATTTTTTAGTAGCATATGAATTGTAATATCATAAAAAAATCATAAACTATAATTCTTTTATAAAAATATAATATTTTTGTATATGTTATAAAAATATGGATATTAACATATTTATAAATGCATAATTGATTTTTTTGTTAAAAATGAATAATAAGTTATTTAAAATAAATTTAATATATATACACATATTTAGTACTTAATTATGGATAGAGTATTATGGAATATTTTGATTAATTTATAATTAACTGGATCAATAATTGAGTTCCAAGACTGAACTAGAGTTCTAAAGCTGAATATATTAATTTTAAAGAACTAGATGATTTTAATATTAAAAAAAACAAATTTAAAAAAAATAATTTTATTGTTTAATTATATTAGTGATTTTAATATTTAAAAGTTATTTATGAATATCTTATCGACTTGAAAAGGTAATTTGTAAACTGTTTGAAAATTAAGACAATCTTTTTCTATTATGGAGATTAATTTAATTTAATTATAAAACGATCAAATTTTAAATTTGTAATTTTAGCAATTATTGATTTTAATATTTAAAGGTCATTTGTGACTATCTTATCAAACTTGGAAATGTAATTTGGAGAGCGTTTCAAAACTAAGATAATATTTTTCCATTTATGAAGATTAATTTGATTTGATATTTAAAATTTTAAAAATATAATTTTATCGTTTAATTAGTTTGTTTTTATATTTAAAAATGTAATTTTAGCTTTTAAAAAAATTAGTGATTTTAATATTTAAAAGTCGTTTACAACTACCTTATCAACTCGAATTTGGAAAGTGTTTAAAAAGACAGACAATATTTTTTTATTTATGGAGATTTCTTTGATTTTATATTAAATAAATCAAAATTTTAAAATATAATTTTATTGTTTGAAACTTTTAGTGATTTAATTTTAAATTTAAAAGGCATTCATGACTACCTTATCAACTTGAAAAGGTAATTTGGAGATTGGTTGGAAAGTTAGATAATATTTTTCTATTTATGGAGATTAATTAATTTGATTTGACATTAATTTTAAACTTTCATTTTAATATAAAATTTTAATAGCTTTTAAGTAAAAGGTCATATAAGTCTTTATACTTTATTTTTTAAAGAAGTTGCCCCTTTAGGAATTATATTAACTACAATATAGTAAATTAAAACTTGTCTAATACACTAACAGGTATATGAAAATCGAACCAAATTTTGATACTAATCTTGACTTGGTGGTTTTCATTTGTGCTCTTGTAGATCTTAGATTAGTTTAATTTCTTAAATTTGGCATATTGGATTAAGATATATACTATAAGTTTGGCATATATTTTTTTACTCATTTTATATCTTTTTTTTCAATGAAATAATTTAGTTAAAATGTGTAATTCCACCTATTTACCTAAAAACTAGATGTTGATGCATGTATACATTATTATTTATTTTTTAATAAATATAATTAACTTTATTTATTTTTCGTTGTCAAGATTGCAAGGTTTTGTCATATGTTGACAAGGTTTGTGGGTTTGTAAAATATAGTCTAGATTATGTGTTAAGAACGAGAAACCAATTATACCAATTTTATTATTTATTTCTCAAGTTAGTCTACCAATGTAGGTTTAGAGTACATCACTTAACAAAAGCTATCCAAATTCGTGAGCATACCATATTTATGTGGAGTTTGTTGTAGATTTCCAATAAGTTAAAAGAAACTTTATTGTCTTTTCAATGCCTTCTTCAACCTTGTGCACTCCACCTTATACAAATAATAGAAAGAGGAAAGGTCATTTCTAATTTTTGTTTTTTAAGTGAACCTTCATTTAAAGTCTTTGAGGCCTCTTTAAATATTAAATATATATATATATATATATATATATATATATATTATTTTATTACTAAAAGTTACTCTAGATGGTTGAGTGACTACACAACTAATCCTAATTTAAAAATATAAAAGTCTAAGTATTCTTTATGTGGGTTCATAAATGTGTTCCCCTTCCCTCATTATGTTTCTATTTTTTTTTTTATTATAAAAAAACAAGAGATCCAACTTTAAATGTTTTTTAATAATATATTTTCATTATTATTTAATGGAATGAGATGTAGTGATTAGACAAAGTGGTCTTCTATTCTTGATATAGGAAAACAAGTTATCATTTAATATGACAATTAGGAGTAGAAGGTAATGATTGTGACAACTAGGAGTAGAGGGCTAAATGCACATAAGACAATGTTTTTAAAGGCAAGTATCTCCTCTATTTATAAAGGTAATCCACCTAGAAACTTCTCTCTTAAAGATAGAATAGCTTGAAAGGATGACTAAATAGAAGATAAAATTTTATTTCTATTACTTTACAAATTAATTATTTACTTTTATAATTGCATAGGAGTTATATGTTATCCTAAACAAGACAATGATACATTTCATGGTTTTATTGAAATAAAATATAAAAATAAGTTTATTTTCCTATCCTTGGAGTCTTATCATACACTTGCCTAATGATTTATATTTTCAAAAACTTTGAACAAGCACCTCTTATCAACTCAATAAAATTAAAAGTCAAAGGAACTAAAATAAAAGTAAAAACTAATCAAGTAAGTAAAAAATAAAAATATAAGAAATTAAAAAGAAACTAATATTAACATAGTGATAGTAAGATGATTTTCATCTTATTTGGACTTTGGTATTATTTTTAACCGTGTATAGTAGATCTTATGTTATTATTTTATTTGATAACGTTTTAGGAGTTCTTTATTAAAAGTCCATAAGGAGCTGCCCCAACTCCTATGCTTCATTAATTAGCTTTTGAGATTTGCATTTGTTAATGTTGAAAGAAACTATGTGTTTCTTTCTTATGAAGTAGGCAACTATTATCATTGTAATTCTTAAAATTGATACTTTTCACATTACTTGTTGGGAACATGCAAGTAAGTCTGTTGGTCGAATGATATTCACGTTGATCCACTAAGGGCATATTTGAGTGCATTTTTTTTTCTTCTATTATTTTTCTTTCATGAACTTTATATCAATAAATCAACATCGGAATAAACGAGAGTTCAAGTTCATTGCATTGCTTTTCAAATATATAACTTAATTCATTCATCTTTCATTTGCTTCAATTTTTTATTGACTGCTATTTTTATTTTTATTAATAAGTTTGAACTCGATAATGAATCAATTTTCAAATCTCATGTATGATTGTTTGAACATTCATCAGCCAGTATATGATTATGTAAATTTTGTTGAATTTTAAATTTCATCATCCGGTTAGATTTGGTTAAAACTCTTCATAATATACATTAGTTTTTCTTGTAAATTATTTTGAATTCCTTTTCTTATAATTTTGTCATTTTCTTGTAGTGGCTATTTTGTGAAAAATTAAATCTATCAATGTTTATTTTTATTTTTTTTAATTAACCTCTTTTGATTTATATTACTCTTAATGTTATTGATAACCTCTCTAAAGCAAAAGCCTAATCAAGAAGACTTTGACAGGGATGATGCCAATGACAAGGTAAATGAAGATTTATTTTTCTTCACTATCAACATAGTATAAATCATTTTAAAATGGATCTTTTCAATAATTAAGGGAACTAAGACATATTCATGTGGTTGTATACTTAATGATTGAGATAATTATCTTACTTAGTAGCAGTATTTTTTAACACTAATAATTTATTTACTCTAGTAAAACTTTTTACCTTTGACCCAATAAGAAGAATATTAGCATGTTTGTTTTATTGCTTTACTTGAACAAAGGCTAATTAACTTATTGGATTATTTTCTATTCTTATATCCTCTTTGTTTCAATTATATTGGTTGTTATATGTATAAATTAAAAGTTTATATTTTTTTTTATTTACAACTTGCAAAGGAAATTGGCTTACAAGAAGAAGAGAAATCATTACAATGAAGCGATGTTGGAAATCATGAAGATGATATCATTTAAATCTTTAAGAGGTTGAACTAGACTTTTGTTGATGATGGTTTCTTTTTGTAGTTATTGCACCGGTATTTGTTCTTATATTGGATTTAAAAATTCTCATTGAAATATTTTGATCTAATGAACAAATTTATAATTTGTATACAAGTAATTATACTAATTATTGAAACTAAGCCATTGTATATTAATATTTGGAGATATTTTAATTTGTACAATTCAATTTAATTTTATGATTTATAATTGCTTTTGCTTTTATTTAATTATATAGGAAATTCATTATTTTAAAAACATAATACCAATATTATTATTAAAATAAAATGCTTAAAGATGACGTTTCTATTAAGTGTCATTATTAACATAAACCAAAGATGGCGCTTTTAAAATTGTCATTGAAAAATAATCCAAAGATGACGCCTTGTATGAGCGTCAACAATGACAATTCTATAAAAATTATTTTAGTAAAAAAATATTCAAAGATGACACTTCTTTAAGTGTTATTGAAAGTATAATTCAAAGATGACACTTCCTAAAAGCGTCGTTATTAACTAAAACATATAATGACAGGGGAGAAGAGGACGTTTTAGGGAAGCGTCATCTTATGCTTTTCTTGACGCTTAAAAAACATCATTAATTCCCTTGTTTCTTATAGTGAACTTTTATGATACTTGATTTTTGGTTCCTTATAAATCATTGGAATGAGCTTTAAATATATGAAAAAAGGAAAGCGGGTGTGCCATGCGACCCGAGACAACTACTGATTTGAACTTCTTAGGCAAGTATTCTTCACTTATTTGATATATTCAAATTTCTGTCAGAATGGTAGCTAAACAAGGTTGGCCTATTATTCCCTTTGATGGGAATGACCTTGTTTGTGATATCAAGCATTTGCTCTTAAAGAGTACATTTCCGCTGCAGATTCCAGTACATCATGGATCGCATACTTTGAATGTGTAACAATCAAACTTTATCAACTCTAACATGGACCATATTGTTTTCTATTTTTATTGTTAATGCTAATGTTGACAATATTTATTATTACATTATTTTCTTAAAAGGCTATTATAAATTTATTTTATTTTAAATTTTTTTGTTATGTAATATTCATTATAAAATTTAAAACTTGAAAGTAATTTGAATACTTTTTTGTTGATTTTTATGTCAGATCCTTCAAACGTCCTTCAAAAGTAACCCATTTTTGAAAAGTACGAATGTTTTCTCTAAAACCTTTATTAGAAAAATCATTTATTAAATATTTCTCCAAAAAAAAAATTATAGTACAAATGATTTTTCAACTTTTCAATAATATTTTTAAAATTTTTCCAAAGACAAAAATGTTTTTCTACACTAAAAGTATATTTAATAAAAAAAAACAAAATATTTTCTAAAAGCATAAGTTTGCTTGGAAGTTTGCGAAACTTGCAGGAATAAATGGTAGATTAGAAGTCTAATAAAACATTGTTACATGGAAATTGGAATCAAGAGTTGAGAAAAGGGTTGTAAATTATGAGGTGAAGGTTTCCAGCTGTTTTTCAATATCTATTAATCAACAATAGATGTATTAATGGTTTATTAGTATGCCAAAAAAATGAATATGATTTTGAAAATTCATAATAAAATATTTTTAAAATGTTGATAACATTTTAAACGTGGATACGAGATGGGCTTGCGGGATTTGGGCTGGGTGGGGATGTCCACACCTGAGCCCAAACTCAGCCCCAGTTTACAGGATTTGGGATCCAATTTGAAATAGTGCCATTTTTGGTAAATTTGAAGAAACCCTAACCCTAACCCTAGGAGTGCGGTGGCAGTGTCACTACAAATAGAAGGCGAAAGGAGTTGGAGAGACGATAAGCAGCAGGTGGCTGAGCCCCACTACCAAAGCTCACTAACTCTCTTTTGATGATGATTGGCCTCAGGTACTTGCCACTTCTAGGATCAGGAGAAGCAATCATTCTTTTCTTGTTTTTGTTTTTGTTTTGAATCGGGGTTTGGTGAGTTTCTCGGTGATGATAGTAAAATGATGACGAGTCCGATCATTCATGCTTTCCATAAATCCTGACGACAAAACGAGGCATTTGTCTGAGAGAAACCACACCCCTCTTCTTCTCCACTTTCTTTCTTTTTTCTTGGTATGATGATGAACATAACAATTATTTTCTGATGATTCTTGATTGAATAATAACCTCCTACTCATTCTGAATGCCCTCTTTTCTCCTCAAAATTTTTCTAGGGTTTCGAAACTTCAACTGAGTTATGTTTGATTAGTGTTGTTTTTATAGAAATCAATATTCCTAATTTCACTAGATATGTAAAAAATAAAAAATAAATAAAAACAAATTAGTAATTTACTAAAATAATTTTGCTGAAATTCTGAAGTTGGTACTTGGTATGGTAACTATTTTTTAAAATAAAAAATTATTTTTTAAACATAAATTACACGCCAAATAAAAATAAAATAAAAAAGCTTTCGTTTTTATATTTGAATTTCTAAATAGAATTTCGTTTTTGAAAGTAATTCAAAATTGGTTTTATGTTTTTAAAAAAATTGTTTTTGATAATTTTTTCAAACAAAATTTGAATTTGTACAAAAGAAAAACAATTCTAAGTCTATATAAAGTAATAATTTTACAATTTTATAATTTTTAATAGTATGTTTGGTTCAAGAAAGAAAAAAAATTAAGAGAAATAGTAATTAAAATTAATTAATTTTTTTTATATTTAAAAATTTTTAAAATTTTTATATAAAAAGTTAAAATAAGAGAAATAAGATATTAAATTTAAACTTTTTAAAATTTAATCATGACCTCCCCTTTCCCTAATTTCAGTAGGAGTTTTAGATAAAAAGAAAAAAAAGGAAACAGAGAAATCAAATTAGTCATAGAAGCTCCAACTGTATTATTTATTTTTTGTATTACTATTAATAATTATCACCCACCTTTTAATAATTTTACAATTTTACCACATAGGATTTGTGTTTTTATTTTTAATGCTATTATATAATGTCCATTTTTAAATAAATTAAAATTATATTTAAAATTTTAAAATATTATAGTTATTTACAATGTTTAAAAAACTGGATTGATTAAACCGGAAAAGATATCAATTCAACTATCGATGAGATCATAAATATATAATTTATATTTATTAAATTTAAAATAATTTTTACAAATTAAAATATATATAATTAAATAATAATAATATTTATTTCTTCATATTTTATATTAAATATGAATATATATATATATATATATATATATTATTTGTTGTAATAACATATATAATTCATTTTTTATCAATCTTAACACCGATGGAAGTATAGTAGAGTGGTGTGAACATCTTACCTTGAGCCTATGGTCTGTTGCTGTTTAAGTCTCATTTTCCTTTTCATCAGTCTTTATGATCCCACGTCCGAAACAAGGGATGACAAAGGCTTTAAAAGCCTCATTTGCCTCAAAGCAGGCAAATAACTGATTAAAGGTAGTGTAGATATTTTTTTCGCTCTTTATAAATGTATATATTATACATATATAGTCCATCAATTAAGGTGTTTAGAGTTGTAGATCAGCTAGTCCCCTATGTTAACTAATGGAACTCTTGAAGGGAGGAAGTCCGATACACAGTTTTGAAGCTTATCAATTACATTTGTCCCTCCCAGAGTCCCAAGGCATCCCTTTGATTGTCTCCACCTCCCCCTATCTGTCATCTCTTTTAAAATGATCTTTCATTATTTGGGTTGCTTTATCTACATGCATTTGTCCCTCCCAGAGCCCCAAATTTCTGAATACCCTTTATTCATTTATAATAATTGAAAAACACCACTTGGGATCGCCCCCCCAACAGTTTGAGAATATAGATATATAAACAAAGTATCTTAGTTCAGTTTCAGTGCAGTGATTTGGATGTGATAGAAATAGTCCTCTGATTGGCCTGCACTGTACTTTTTGTTTATGTTTGAAAAACAGGTTGATCTTGAGGAGACCAAAGCCCAGGAAACTGCTAAACTACAAGAAACGCCGCACGCAATGCAATTGCAAATAGAAGAAGCTAATGCCATGGTTATCAGAGAACGAGAGGCAGCTCGATCGAAACAATTGAAGAAGCACCTCCTGTCACTAAGGAGACCCCAGTTATAGTCCAAGATACAGAGAAGGTGGACTCGTTGACAGCTGAAGTTGAAAGGCTGAAGGTAGAGCTACTAACTTTTTTGTCTGTGATAATTACTGTATCTCATACGTTCTCTGCGCATTCTCTTAGTCCTAATCTAGACCATTTGCATTAAGATGCATCTGGGTGATTAAAATCTCATGCCGCACCCTACAAATAGCAGAAGGTTTATTTGGTTATGGCTCCTTGGTTTGGTAGAGGTAATTTAACTCTAATGTTGAATTCACATTCCCATTTAAAATTGAAAACGGATCTTGCCAATGTATGAGGCTATGATTGCATGTGCTATATGTACATTATATATGAGGAACTGGCTGCACTTAGTGTAGTTATGTCATTGTGCATTAATCTGTATTTGGAATCATCATATGATGTGTAGTTTACATATACTACTATTTGTTGATTTAACTTAAGACTTGAAGCTAGCCATGAACGCTTGGTTGGAAGTATCAGAAAGTGGAAAAGTTGGAAATCAGGGAATTCTTGTTGCAGTTTAATATACCTCCTGTTGATGTTAGCATATGGGTTAATTATTAGAACTGTGGGTTAGAGTGACAATCATTTGCAAATTTACAGCCTTCTTTACTATCACAAACACAAGCAGCAGAAGAGGCCAAGCAAGCTTGTGCTGCTGCTCAGGCCCAAAATGAGGAACTAACCACAAAGCTTGGTGATGCAGAGAAGAAAGTGGATCAACTCGAGGATTCAGTGCAGAGGTTTGTAACAAAACATACAAAATGGAAACATTTGGAAGTTTTCTATGTCTTATTGGTAATACTGCATTAAATGTCTGGAGAACCTGAGACAACTACACTACCTATTTGTGTCGATTCCACATGTGCCCTTTACCATCAACTTTTTACTCATGTGGATTGATGAGTCCACCACCAAAATTTTGCTCACATATAATCTGTAATATTTTCTTGATTTTCAAATTTAAGTTTTATTGTCCAGAATTGTCCTTCTTCAGCATGCTTCTTGATTAATCAGGTGCTGAATTGAGACAACTATACTACCTATTTTCTCATTTGCTGCCTTACATTTTTAGGGGCTTTGCGCATCTCCACAAAGTGCTGGGTTCTCATTTCTTAATGGTCGGGTGCTTGGTGGACTGGATGACTTGAGACAAGTTGAAGCCAAATATCCAGCTTTGCTTTTTAAACAGCAACTCACAGCCTTGAGAAGATATATGGAATGATAAGAGACAATTTAGAGAAAGAGATTTCCCATTGCTTGGATTGTGTATTCAGGTAATTCTTCTTAGCAATAGTTAATTCGAAAGAAAATATGAATGGTATGACTAACTACCCAACACATCAGTATTGAACCTATTGATATTCTTATGAGTCAGCCTTCAATTCACTTATTAAGGTCAAGAAATGACAAACTTTTGTTGCTAATTATTTAAAAACAGACACTCAACTTGTTGCTTTACTTTCATGAAAGATTGAAGAACATGTTTGTTTATTTTGTTTGGTTGCAATTCAATTCTTTTAAATACAAACAAATCCATTGACTTTCTTTTCACAATGGGTTTATAAGACTCTTTTTGTACTTTTTCTTCAACAATATGGTTTGATTTTTTACTTATGAGGGAAGAAAAGGGATATGACAGATTAAGTTAGGACATGTAGATGGTAAGTAAATATTTGCTAAATTTTTTACATTGTGCTGCTGCCTGTAACTCAACTTGTAAGTCAACCTATTAATTCACATTTTCTATTGTTCACCCAAAACCAAGTATGCCTTCCCTTGAATTTATTTATTCATTTACATGTAAATAAACTTCCTTGAATAAGTACCTGTTGTTAGAATTTAGGGATCAATCGATTCCTTTGCACCTAGAAAGAATGTTTCTATTGGGCAAATTGACCACTTGGCACACATCATCTCAGTAACTCATTTACTATTTCTATGTAAGGCAACTCACTCTCTTTTTCAATGAAACTTTTAAGTTGCCCAATATATTCTTGATCTCCATTCAAGTATCTTTTCATTATACAGGCACCTAGAACATCCCATGAAGAGACGTTCTCAAGCTAATGCTGTTGCACAACAAGCGTTGATTGCTCATTGGCAAAGCATTGTGAAAAGCCTGAATTATTACTTGAAGATAATGAAAGCAAACCATGTAAGTGTCACAGTCTGAAATATAATGTCAAGAATTGATTGTTTTTCTTCTTACAGCAGTACCTCATTCTGTTGGATATTGTGACTGTACAGGTTCCGCCATTCCTAGTCCGCAAGGTGTTCACTCAGATATTTTCATTCATCAATGTTCAGTTATTCAACAGGTAAGTGCACTCAAACATGGCTTTTTTCTTATGATCCCAATTGCCTTGATTATGTAATATGCGTAAGTGGCATTTTTAAATTCATTTTTGCAGTCTCCTTTTGAGGCGTGAATGTTGCTCATTCAGCAATAGGGAGTTTGTTAAGACAGGATTGGCTGAGTTAGAAAACTGGTGCCATGAAGCAACCGAAGTGGTGAGATTAATTACTCCTCTGTAACCTTTACACGTTGCTGTCTTTAGAATGTGGCCTAATATCTGCTTTATATTCAGTATGCTGGCTCAGCTTGGGATGAACTGAGGCATATCAGACAAGCAGTTGGATTCCTGGTTTAACTCATTAATCTGGCCTCCCTTTCCTAATACTATCATTGTTTTCACGTATTTTCCTTGCTTGCTTGACTATTTCCTTCTCCTCTCTGTTTTTCTCTATTTTGCTGAATCAGGTTATACATCAAAAGCCTAAAAAAACTTTGAAAGAAATAACAAATGATCTTTGCCCGGTAAGTAACTTTACCCTTCAATCTCTTCCTCTCAACCCAAAACCACACCTCCCTCTCTCTCTCTCTCTTCTCTCTCTCTCGCTAAATTGTTAAATTTTGGGTTTTTCAGGTACTTAGCATACAACAATTATACAGGATCAGTACCATGTACTGAGATGACAATTATGGTACACACAGCGTATCATCAGATGTGAGTCTTCATTAGTTTCGACATACACAAATCTTTGTTTCTTTCCATTCCATTTGCAGGGTGTTTGATAACTGTAAAGATGATTCAAAGCCATATTTCAACATTGTGTTTCATCACTTCATGTGGACACTCCTGATTTTCTTTTCAATTCTTTTTTTTTTTTTTTGGGAAAGCCAACTTTTGAATGAAGTATTAGACCCGCTTTGGGCCCCTTGCCGTAGCCTACACTATCTCATTGGTTCCTTCTGAACTAAACACTGCCAACCTGATTTTTTGGTTTTCAAACAGTCCCTAACTACCCAGTTGTTTCAGATCCATTTGTCAAAATTCTGCCTAAAACCTCTTCTCTAATGGCAGGTTATTTCAAGCATGAGAGTAATGATGACTGAAGATTCAAACAATGCTGTCAGCAGTTCGTTCTTATTGGATGATGACTCAAGGTAATGATTTCCAATCCACTGCTTGATTTTACCGGCAATCGGGATCTCATTGTTCTGCGGCAATAAACCAACCTTTCGCGTATTTTTTCTTTATTATTGCAGTATTCCATTCACTATGGATGATATTTCCAAGACAATGCAACAAATAGAAGTTTATGATATTGATCCTCCACCACTGATTCGTGAAAACAACTCAGGCTTCTCATTCTTATTACCAAGGGCCGAATGATTTCCAGTGGTTGCCTTTTCCTTCCAATTCTCCTCTCTTCCCACAACCCTTCTGCACGATCTACCTGCTGCAAAACCTGTGCATACGTTCCATTTTCCATCTGCTTGATTCATATTTATATATGTTTCATTTTCCCATGCTAGTATTTGCTTTCTCTGTCTGGGTTGATTCTTTTTCCCCCATTTCCTGTTGCCATTTTGTTCTTTACAGTGTGGGGTATTTGATTAGTAGAAACTACAGTTCTAGTGCCAAAACACTGAGCAACAAATAGAAACATGCCCTAGCGTCCAGAAGTTGCTCCAGCAAAGGCTTTTTCATTTGTTTGTGGGGCTTCTCGGTATTGTATTTCTTCTTTTGGGTCGGTTTTTTAGTACCTAGACTGTAATTTATGATGGTAGCCACATTTTTTTGGCCATTTTTATTGTATATGGAAGACAGTTTTGTGTTAGTGATGTAAGGTTCTATTATTCATTTCAAAAAATGGGAGGGTCATGACAAGTGTTTTCTGTTGTTGATGACGAAAAAAACATGTACGATATATACAAAGTTGTAAAAATGGTAGAACAGCCTATGGAACCTGTGTGATATCTGTGTGAAACTGTTTATATAGTTTTCTATACAATTTATATAGTTTGAAGCAACAAGTTATTATAAAGACAATTGGGCTTTTGCTTAAACTTTTGCAACACGGCTTTGTGTTGAAAACAACTCTCTCTCTCTCATATAGCCATGTCCCATTAATCCGATTCTCCTTATAACTCAATTGCAAGGATTAATGGTTTGTTGAACTGTTCTTTTTTGGTTCCTCCTTGCACTGATCACTTGCCCTTTTATTTAGCTGAAAAGTTTAGGTTTGAAGGGGCGTTTCAAAGGCCCATAAAGGTGAGACTGTTATCCATAGAAGGGGTAGAAGAGAGTACTGTTCTTTTTTGGTTCCTCCTTGCACTAATCACTTGCCCTTTTATTTAGCTAAAAAGTTTGGGTTTGAAGGGGCGTTTCAAAGGCCCATAAAGGTGAGACTGTTATCCATAGAAGGGGTAGGAAAGAGTATGAATTTGTTCATCATCAAGCACCCAACTAAGGGTGGAACAAGCTTTTAGGGTAAATGGATATGTGAAATTACTTGGTTTAACATTGTTCTAAAGCATTTAGAGATAGAGAAATAGGGAATTTTGTGGAGTCTTGGAGGGTGTAGGTTCTGATTAAGAAGAAAGGGTTTTAATCAAGGATGAAACGAGCATAATCAATTGAAAGAAGTGGAATGTGATGTAAAGGATATGCCTTTTTTTTTTCTTACCAAAATATACAAAAATAACAAGTATCATATTTTTTATTTTTTAAAAAATACTTATATAAAAATTAGTTTGATAATATTTTTGAAAATAATTCTTAAACAAATAAAATTTAAAAATTATTCTTAAATGCTTTTGACACCAAAATCCTATTTTAGAATTTAAATATAAAAGATAGTTTATTATATAGTTATATATAATAAATTAAAGTATTATAGTCCTCTTTCTTGATTAATCGGTTAACGAATATGATAATTATATCTTTTCCCATCTGAATATGATAATCTTATCTCTAATGTGGTCTTTGTGTGATAGTCTATATCATATATATATATATATATATATATATATATATATATATATATATATATATATATTTTATTATAGTATTTGATTCATTATTTTAATGTTTTCATAATTGGACAAATCATTGAACCGAAAAATTATCGTTTTATGGTTTATTGGTTAGATCATGATTGAATCGATAATGTCATAAATATATAATTTATATATTATTACAATTTAAAACATTTATAAAAAATTTAAGTATGTAAAGAAATTAAAATTAAAAATATTTATTTTTTTGTATTTTTAATATTATCATATTAAAATATAGATACATTAATATTTTAACATTTTATTAAATAAAAAATATATAATATTTAAATGTGAAATTATTTGTTGAAAGTTATTTAATTCATATATATATATAAAGTTATATAACTTATTATTTTATAAATTTTAAAAAAAAATATATTATGTTACTTTAAATTATTTTCATTTTTATTATTATGAAAATTTTGGGAGGAATCTTTTTTTTAGCTAACATGAAAATGTTTACATAAAGAAATAAATAGCATAGTAGTGGTATTTTCTTCTCCGATGCGGGTGATTGGTGGCCCATGCAACCATTTTGGCCAAACAAATTCAAGCCCGAGAATATTGAAATAGTATAAAATATTAGTAATTAATTAATGATGAATATTTTTTTTATATAATATTTAGTTTTCATTATTTTTATTTTTTAAAATTAAATTTATATTTTTTTAGTGGGAACAAATTTTCCATTTTGGTTTTTATTTTACTGCTCACTCCACTAGGGCTCTCTTGGGTTGGAACGACGAAACGTTTGATACTGATGATAGAAAAGGGATTACAAACAGAGAGGGAACAGAAAGGAAAAACATAAACGACCTAGTTAACTGAAAACAATCAGAAATTGCCTAAACTAAAAACCAAGCATTCTGTCATCCATTGTTGGTTCGAACTTGGCTTCTCGCAGGTTGATTTCAATATACTCCCCATCAACGACAACATTACTTCTGTTATTGTTTGTTTCTTAGTTTTGCAGTGTGATAGGTGCGAGCGGCAAGGGACAATCTCACTAGGCCCCGGACATGGACGCCCATTGAGGGGATGATTTTACAGACGTGCCATTAATGGTGTCCGATTGTAATGGAATCCTCCCGGTGGACTACTCTTTTAACAGCCGTTATGACGGACCATCCACCGTTAAAAGAGTAGTTCACCGAAGGATTCCATCACAATCGAACACCATGCACGTCTATAAAATCATCTCCCCTCAGTGGGCGTCCATGTCCGGGACCAGTGAGATAATCCCCTGCTCGCACCTATCACACTGCAAAATCAAGAAACAAACAATAACAGAAGCAATGAGTGAAAGAGCAGAAATAATAGAGAATGAAGCTAATACTATCCACCGTAGGAGATATGTTCACATGACTCTTTCTCCTACTTCCCCAGGGGCTTTTTCTTGAACTCCGATGTTAACACATACTTCTTTCTGAGAAACCCATCCACAGAGAAACTACAATGTTAAACTACAAAAGAACATCAATGTTAAACCAAACAACAAATGATGAACAATATTGAATGTTTACCTTAAATAAATAGTTCATTTCCTCATCATCGGTGCCACCCTCTGCTTGAGAAGGCCAACATTATGCAAATGAATTGCAGTTGGGTGGAATATTGAGGTCGCTCTCCCTCCTCTATTTATAGGAGGAGAGGAGGGCAAAATGTGAGAATTTGAGCATGCAGCTTGAAGTCCTCATCAACTCTGTTATTTAAAGCCCAACTTGATTCCCCTGCAAGTGTTCTGACCGGCAACAGAGAAACAGGTAGAAGTAAATATAGAAAACAACTTTTACCCACCAAGAAGTAAAGACGGAAAATTACCTTTACCCACCTAGCTGCCAGGATTGAAATGTCGAAAAATACACAATATTCGTCACAGGTTATCGGTCTATGGAAATTTCGGAAAATTTTCGAAAATATCGCCAATATTTCGGTATTTATAGGTATTTTACCGATTTTTCGGGATATTTCCCGATATTTCCTACCAGTCCAGCCCACGCACAGGATACAAAATCTGTCCATTTTTTTTTAAAAAAAAAACATAAGATGCTATAGGTAATCTGATCATGATTTGCAGGCAAAGGTTGTGTTTTTCAGCCTGGCTCAAAAATCGTGGATTTGGGGTTCGTGAAATTTAAATCCAATGGCACAAAAGCAAAGAGACCCTTAGAACAGATCCTATTAACCACAGGGAGCAAAAAAAAAAGTAATTTTTTTTTTTGTTTTCCTTGGGGGTTTTGCATGGATTTTCTCGGAAATCAAACGAGGATGAATTTTCCCGGAAATCGAATGGGGGATGGTTTTTCTTGGGAATCAAACGGGGGTTGCAAATGAATAAATAACATGATTAGATTAGTACCTGCGAGGATTGAGAGTGGCAGAGGAAAATAGGACCTTGTTAGGGATTCTCTCGTCTGGAGGGCAAGAAAAGGACTTCTTGATGCCTCCAGTGATCCAAGGGGTGGCCCTTTAGAGTTTTACCCACCCATGAGAACAACTTTTACCCACCCACCGGAACTAATTAATGAAAGAAATCAATTGTTACCAACCCCCAACAGAAGTGAGTAAATGTGAGAAAAAAAGTTGTTACCCACCTAACAGAACTAATGAATTTGCAACAGTATTAATAGTTTAAAATGTTATCATTCTTTTTTTTTTTTAAATAATAACAATTTTAATAATCAAATGTGTTTTAAGAGTTCCCTTGTTTTTTAAACATATTTCAGAATTGTTTTAATTTTTTAAAATTGTTTTTGAGAACATTGTCAAACCAAATTTGAATTTGTACAAAAGAAAAATAAATTCTAAATCTATATAAAGTAATAATTTTTAATGGTATGAACAAGAAACAAATGTAATTAATTTTTTATATATTTTTAAATTATTTAATTGTTATAGAAAAAAAGTTAAAACAAGATAAATAAGATCATGACCCCTACTTTCCCTAATTTCACTAGGAGTTTGATATAAAAAGTAAAAAAAAAAAAAAAAAAAAAAAAACCTTCCAATAATTTTACAATTTTTTATTGTTAATGCTAGCATTTATAATATTTATTATTATATTAACTATTTTGCACTAGTTTACCAACTTGATAGCCTCTCATGCACAAATTGATAGCCTATCTATCTACCTACCTATTTTCCACCACCTTACCCTTGAGCCATAGCTTGAAAATATGGGTGCCAGGTTTTCTGTTTATATTGTTAATGTTAATATTTGCTTTCAAGGTTATTTTACAGTTTTGTTATGTAATGTCCATTATAAAATAAATTGAAATTTGAAAATTTGAAAGTACATCTGTTGGTCATATGGTTATAGATATGCTTGCAATTGTTAGACATCTCCAAAAGTAGGAATGTTTTCATTAGAAGTGTTTTTTAATTCAAATATTTTTTTCTAAAAATTTTATTAGAAAAATCAGTTATCAAATGCATAGAGCAACTTTTTTCTCACAAGGGTGACCAAAATATCTTGATTATAAGGAGCCCAAAAACCAAATGAAGAATAAGAAATTAGTGCTGAAGTATGGTCAGAGGCATTGAGGCATTCTGCACAACTATGTACGGGGATATGTGAAATTTTATCAAAGAGGACATGCCAAACACTGCAATTAAAATAATATTATTCCTTATTAATAGTTTAAAATATTATCATTCTTTTAAATAATAATAATAATTTTAATGTAAGTTAACAAAAGTGCTTTAAGCCTTTCCTTTTTGGGCATTCACAATCAATGATTTTTGTTTCATTCTAGGTTTTTCTTTCCTTTTCAAAAACATCAAATCAAAATTTGTAATTTACTAAAATAATTTTATTGAGTAGTAAATGGTATGTATGCCCCAAGAATGTTATTTTTATATTTCATTACTAAATAGAATTTTATTCTTAAAAATAATTAAAAATTATTATTTTAGAAAACTTAGAATATATTCAAACAAATTTTGATTTTATACAAAATAAAAAATTATTTATCTATATAAAACGATAATTTTACAATTTTTTAATTTTTAATAGTATGTTTTGTTTAAGAAAAATACCAAGGAAAAATATTTTAAAAACTAATTTTTTTTCTATTTAGTTTTATTATAAAATTGTAAAAAAAAATCAAATATAATTAAAATTAATTAAAAATTCATGCAATTTAAAATCATTTAATCTTTTTATAAAAGATTGAGTTTCAAGTAACATATACAAATCATTTATTAAATTTAAATCTTTTAATTATTATTTTTTAGTTTTTATCCTTTTTTTTTCTTTTATATATATTTTTTCAAATTTATGAACCAAATTTCCATTAACTTTGGTAAAAAAATGTCTTTTATTGATTTTTTTTAGAAAAGGAAAGAGTTTCATAATTTTATTATTATTTTTAAATATTCAAATTTGATTCTTATTTTAAAAAACAAAATTTCACATTTTGCTTAAAAACACTTATTCTCCATTAAGTAATAAAATAAGCCTAAATATAATAATAATAACAATAATAATAATGTATTTATAGAATAATTAGTCAAATTAAATAAATGTATACAAACAAAAACCACACGTTAATAATGAATTTACATGTATAACAATGCCATAAGGCCCAAATGAAAATAAAATCGCTGCAACCCACAAACAAAGCTTCAATCTAAGGCCCAAAACAAATATCAATAATGGAAGCCCAATATCAATAATGAATGAGCCCAATGCGCCCGAGTATCATGGGAACAGGTGCGATGTAGGCATGGTGGAAAGGGTGGCAGTGTCGGCATGAGAGAAAGGAAGGGCTGCGATGGGTGAAGGTGCACTGGAGGGAAAGGGAGATCACGGCGGGGCTATCTCCGGCGATGAAGGTGTGGGTGGCGATGAGAGAACGTGGAGGAGAGAATGACTGGTTATGTGGCCATGAATGGAGTAGTTAGTGCTTTGGTGATTGAATATTTTATGGTGAGAGATAGGCGTTCGGGTAATAGAATTTTAATGGCTGAATTCCCATGGAGAAATGGTGGATTTCGGTGGTCATGTGGGAAACTTATTGCTGAAAATCAGTGAAGAAAAAACGATGAAGTTGGCTGCTTAATGAAGATGAGCTGAACATGGCTTGAAAGAACACCAACACATTGTCGAATTTTGGAAGATCCTTAGGTAAGTTATTGAATTTTCTATCTTTGATTTTTATCTTTTATATTATCTTGCTTTCCTTCTAATTTTTCCTCAATTGCATGATTTATTTTGATATATTGAATCTGGTTTGTGCGTGGACGAACCGTGCCACACATGAGTGTTGTTAGAATTGACATTCAGGGAATTGTTTGATAGAATATTGGTTGTTTGATGAGTTGAGATTGTGATTAGGGTAATTTTTTTTCCTTCACATTCTTTTACCTAAATAAGGATGATTGTATTATAATTGGCTTTAAATGAATATGTTAATTTGAATTCATGTCTCCTTTATTTTATGTTTTCGGTTAATATATGCTTTTGACTTACTTATCACAATTCACACACATTTGACAACAATGGATGATCACATGTTTAGGTTTGATTAAGCACACACTTGGGATACTTTTGTATCATAATTTAAAACCTAAATCACGACACTGTTAGTCTTAAATGCAGCTATGTCTTATGTTCATATTTAGGCCACTTGACTTTCATCTTGGTACACTAAAGAATTCAAGTACGTACCCTTATACTTTTCTTTGATGGTTTGTGTTTGAAATTTTATGTATTTTAAGATTTTTTTTTAAAAAAAATTGTTTTCAACCTTTTTCATAGTCTAATCAATCTTCTAACTTTATTTTAAAATTAATCTTAAGTCATTAGGTATGCAAATTAATTTTCAAGTTAGGCTACATTATTTTCGGTATGCATATTTGAAAAGGTTTTTAAAATGAATTTTGATTTTGAATATACACAAATTAATTCCATAACTCCGATTAATGGAGTCACTCTTAGCCTTGGTGAGCTAATGATCATTTGAGGTAAGGAATTATGGATGAATTCATTTGATATTAGAAAGGGATTTAGTAAATCCTTACATACAAAGTTTTTCCCAAAATTAGTTTTCTATTGACATTCTTAAATGTCCTTTGCACCTTTGAATTTGTAAATTAGAATCCAATCACTCATAGCTCCACAAAATCATTCCAATGCTTTGATATTGCTCTAAACTTCTTAAATATGTCAGTAGGATCTCGTTTGATTCATAAATAATTTTTCAAATAAGGAACAAAAGTTATGTTTTCAACATGCTTAGTTCTTACATTGTTTCGGACTTGGTTCATAAAATTGAATTATTAAATAATATCTTTAATTACTTTGGACATGTTTTCTATAAACTAAACTTCTTAAATTTGATTTTAGACATTTATGATTTTTCTTTTCGAGACTCACTGTGCAGCCTTTGTTATGGTACTATAAGATATTTGTTTGATTTTAAATATGTTACTTGTTGAATCATCCTCAATAACTATTTTTTTCTGTAAACTAAAAATATTAAAGAAGTTACATGAATTTTGGTAGAATTTTATCTCACTTCAATCTTATTTTATTAAGACTATTAATTTAATAACAAAATGTATAAAAAAAATTACATTGTTAGTGTCATCAGAAAATTTGTAAAATGTTATCAAACTTTTTTTTTTCAATCATATTTTACACTATTAGTGTCATAAACATCCACACATAAACATCCATAGCATCCATACATAAACATCCAAATATCCATAATAACATCCACACATAAACATCCTAACAAGACATCCAAAATATCCCGAGCATCCAAAATGTCTAAAAGAAGATCCAAATAACAACCATAAAGGATAGATCCAAAATGAACAATCTTAGCCTCTGGGCACAAATTTAGCTTCAGATTCGTGATTGTGACCTCCTCTCCATCAATCATGTTCTTGTACTCTCGACCAACAAGATCAACATGGATCTCTTGGCCAGATGTCTAAAAAAAGAAAAAAGAAAAACCATTAGTGACTTGAGCTCAAATTAATAATAAAAAAAATGATAAAATTATGGTGACAATGGTATACTGTCACCGCTAGTCATCCACCGTTAGTCATCCACCGTTGAATGAAAAGGTCACAGGAAAAAGCCCATCGCAATTAAACAACATCAGTCCCACCTCTCCACAATGATGCTCTCTCGGTGGATTTCCATGGTCTAGGATCAGTGACATGACACCTCGTTTGTCACATCCATCACACTGCAAAAACAAGAACATAAATCATAGGCAGACAAATGAGAAAAAAACAGTGGCAATAGCAAAGAAACAACAGAAGCTTAGGTAATACAACTCACTCTAAGAGATGCATTGTTATAATTCCTTCTCTTGCTCCCTGCACTGGGCTTTTCTTTGACTCCCAAATAAACACCTACTTCCTTCAGGGAAACCATACCACACTGTTCACACTCCACCTTCAATGTAACAAACAAATAGTTAAAATATAGAACAACATAGTGTTAACTCAAAACAATACTCAAAATTTTTACTTAGAAGAAGTAATTGATGGTTGTATCATCACTAGCAGTCCGACATTGAAGAATAACAATATTCCTCATCTTGGCTGATACAACCAACATAACCTTTGACATATTTTTTTCTTTGTTTTACCTTTTATGAATAATAGTGGAATTGATAAAATGAGGTTGTTATTCATCTCTATATATAGGAGAATGGCAAAATGAAGCCATGCCTCCCATTCAACTTGAACGATAGTCAGAGTCTACATATGTAGAAGTAAGCAAATGAAGGAAACGAACTCTTACCTACCCTAATAATGAGAGAAAACAATGGTTATCCACCATAGCATAAAACATTGGTTTTGTCTAGCGAGATCGTAGGGATGAAAGGGATGGAAGGAAGAAAATAGGGGTTGGCTACAAAGTCAGGCCTCTCTACCCACGCAACAGAGATATCATTTTCAATCAAAGTGAAAAACAAGGCCTCTCTAAGGACATATCTACATGTATGCAGTACCTATCTTCCACCACCTTAGCCAATTAGCCTTGAGCATCTTTGTTATCTTTTATTATACCTTAATTATCTCTGAGATTCCAATAATTTAACAATTTTATTCATTTTTAAACCAAAAAAATGGGTGTTTGAGTTTTCTATCTTGATTGCTAATGTTAATATTGACAATATTTACTATTATATTATTTTCTTAGAATGTTATTTTAATGTCCATTGTAAAATAAATTGAAATTTTAAAATCTACATGTTGGTCACATGGTTATAGATATGTTTGCAATGACCAACTTTTATTAATTTAATAGCAAAAGGTATAAAAAAATTACATTATTAGTGTCATAAAAAAATTTGCAAAATGTTATCAAACTTTTTTTTCCAATCATATTTCACACTGTCTGTGTCATAAACATCCAAATATCCATAATAACATCCATGCATAAACATCCTAACAAGACATCCAAAATATCCCAAGAATCCAAAATGTTTAGAAGATAATCCAAATAACATCCATAAAGGATAGATCCAAAAGGAACAATCTCAGCCCCTGGGCACAACTTTAGATTCCAGGTTCGTGATTGTGACTTATTCTCCATCAATCACGTTTCCGTACTCTCGACCAACAAGATCAACATGAATCTCTTAGCTAGATGTTTGGAAAAAAAAATAGAAAAACCATTAGTGACTTGAACCCAAATTAATAACAAGAAAAATGATAAAATTATGGTGACAATGGTATACCGTCACCGCTAGCCATCCACCGTTGAACGAATAGGTCACAGGGATAAGTCCATCGTAATTAAACAACATCAGTCCCACCTCTCTACAATGATGCTTGCTTAGTGGATTTCCATGGTCTGGTATCAGTGAGATGACCCTGTTGTTACATCCATCACACGACAAAAACATAATAAAAATCATGGGCAAACGAGTGAGAAAAAAAAAAAACAGTGGCAATAGCAAAGAAAACAATAGAAGCTTAAGTTATATAACCCACTCTAAGAGATGTGTTGTTATAATTCATTCTCTTGTTCAATGCAGTGGGCTTTTCATTGACTCCCAAATAAACACAAACTTTCTCCAAGGACACTCAACCACACTGCTCACACTTTACTTCAAATGTAACAAACAAATAGTTAAAATACAGAACAACATTAGTGTTAAATCAAAACAATACTCAAAAGTTTTACTTGGAAGAAGTAGTTGATAGTTGTATCATCACTACCAGCCCGAGGTTGAAGAAATGCAATATTCCTCATCTTGACTGATACAGCCAACATAACATTTGGCATTTTTCTTTTCTTTGTTTTACCTTTTGTGAATAATAGTGGAATTGATACAATGAGGCTATTCATCATTCCTATTTATAGGAGAAGGGCAAAATGAAGCCATGTCTCTCATTCAACTTGAACGATAACCAAAGTATACATCTATATAAGTAAGTAATTGAAGGAATTAACTCTTACCCACCTTAATATTGAGAGAAAACAATGGTTATCCACCATAGCAGAAAGCATTGGTTTCGTCCAACGACATCGTAGGGATGAAAAGGAAGAAAGCAAGGAAATAGGGGTTCGTTGTAGATCCAGGCCTCTCTGCTCATGCAACAAAGACATCATTTTCAATCAAAGTCAAAAGCTAGGCCTCTGCGACGACATATATACATGTATGCAGTACCTATCTTCCACCACCTTAGCTAGTTAACCTTTAGCATTTTTGTTATCTTCTATTATACCTTAATTATGTCTGAGCGTCCAATAATTTAACAATTTTATTCATTTTTAAACTGAAAAATTGGGTGTTTAAGTTTTCTGTCTTGATTGCTAATGCTCATATTGAAGGTATTTACTATTTTATTATTTTCTTGAAATGTTATTTTAATGGTGATTCATGCCTAATTGGTGTTTCAGCTGATTCGTGTCCAGCTGGTGCTCCTTGATTGAGGGAGTAATCAACAAAATTTATAACCTATTACACCATATACTAGGGTAGCAAAGACAAAGCTACTATAGCATAGTGGCTCTAGGATCGTTCACTGGGATGGGTTTTCACTTTGCAAATGATATTAATTCAAAGCTGAATTGGTGCCTTTTCATTTCAAGGTTAGCTTTAAAAGAAAACATAAAGATGTTTGAATGAAAAAGGATTGGTTTTAAGCTAACAAAAAATAATAGTAACTGATTTTAATTACAACTAAAAGTGTTTCTTGGAGTTTAGATCACTAGGCTCAGATTCCTTGTACAAAAAGGGAGTTCCGGTCACCTGTTTCTTTTCCTCGCATTAGAGAATTAACATATAGTTCCTTCTCCAACCGGTGTTGTACAGATGCTTCCCATTAATGGGTTCAAACACTAAATCCCTCTCACTGATGCACCTTGCAATGACTCATACCTCTCACCTAGCACTTGCCATTCAAGGTGATCTTTAACCTTGGATTACCCGTCAAAAGCTCGCAAGAGATAACTAATGGATGTCTCCTGGAGTCCAAAAGCTTACCAAGTGTTGGCAATTCTAGAAAATCCTACCTTCAAGTCACCTCCTAGAGGCTCGCAAGGGGTAAACTAGTGAATCTCCATGGACGGAGATCACTTGCCTTACCAAGTGTTGGCCCGGGTGATTTAAAAGCGTTTTAAGTTAACTAAAAAGATAAAAACCATTAACGAGTCACACTTTCTCTTCATTAAAAACTAAAACAACAAAAAACTTCCAATTTATGCATGAGGGAACTTGCCCGGCTTTCTTCACTCCAAGAGACAAAGAGCCTAGCCTCTCATCCTCTAAGGAAAAATCCTCAGAGTTTGATTGGCTAGAAAGAAAAAGAATGAGAAAACAAAAATATATATGAAAAGCAGAGCAAGTGCTCTGTATTTTACTTCCTTGCAAATTTGTACAAAGGATGCTCGTCCTAACTACCTCCGTCCCTTCAGAACAAGCTCCCGAGAGATATATATATATATAGAAAATTAAAAAACAAAATATCTGAGGTTATTCACCCCTTTTCCAAACTTAATAACTAAGGAATCCTATAATTGGTGGGTTACAAGGAAAATGGGGATTTAGACATCAAAAATCTAATGAAAAATATCTCACAGTGTCGGTCGCAAATATCGGGAAGCACTAAGGACCATTTCGCAGGTGAAAAAGAGGTCTGCGAAATTTCGCAAACAAACAAGAAGGGATGCGAAATCACTTCGCAGCAAAAGGCTGGTTCCGCAGCGCTGCGAAGTTGGCTTTCATCTTGTGGTGTTTGGCTTCCATCGCGCCGTGAAACTTCAGGGGAAATCCATAGCACTGTGCAAAAAGGCTGCGAAATCATTTCGCAACAAAAGGGTGATTTCGCAGCACTTTGCTGAATCCTTCTTCAGCTTGGAGTAGTTGTCTTCCAAAGACTGTAACTTCCTCATTTCAGCTCCAAATCGAACACGGTTTGAAGCATTGGATTGTTGACTTCCTAAGCTTTCAAATGACATATAGCATGCATAAATTGGACTTCAGGAAGTGCTCCAAAAGTGGCTGACATGACTGTCATCAAGAATGCCTCATGACTGGATTCTCTTTGCTTCCCCTCCTTGCATTTCAACTTTGCTTATGGCAAAAGGGCTTCAAAGCTTTGGTTCTTCATGCTTCTGAGCTTCCCATTGCTTTGCCAAGGATTACAAATAACTCTCCTCAATCTCGGATTGCTTTGGTGATAAAAAAGCTATCAAAACACCAAAACTTAACATAATTTGATTAGAATTGATTGCAAGGGTCCTTAACATGTTAATTGGGTTAAAAGGCAATAACTATTACTCAAAAGTGTTTAAAAGAGTTAATTACAAGCTATGAAATAGCACTTTTTGAGTAGTAATCAAATGGCCATTGTAAAATAAATTGAAATTTTAAAATCTACATGTTGGTCACATTGTTATAGATATGTTTGCAATGACCAACTTTTATTAATTTAATAGTAAAAAGTTATAAAAAAAAATTGCATTTTTAGTGTCATAAGAAAATATGCAAAATGTTATCAAACTTTTTTTTTCCAATCATATTTTACACTGTCAGTGTCATAAAACAGCCACACATAAACATCCAAACATTTTGCACATTTTCTAATGACACTAATGATCTAATTTTTAGTGTAAGTGTAATTTTGCATATTTTGCACATTTGCACATTTTGCACTTCCAAACATAGCATCCGCATATAAACATCCAAATATTCATAATAACATCCACACATAAACATCCTAAAAAAACATCCAAAATATCCAAAACATCCAAAATGTCTAAAAGAAGATCTAAATAACAACCATAAAGGATATATCCAAAAGGAACAATCTCAGCCCCTAAGCACAAATTTAGCTTCGAAGTTCGTGATTGTGACTTTCTCCTCATCAATCACGTTCCTGTACTCTTGACCAACAAAATCAACATGTATCTCTTGGCCAGATGTCTGCAAAAAATAATAAAAAAACCACTAGTGACATGAGCTCAAATTCATAACAAGAAAAATGATAAAATTATGGTGACAATTGTATATCATTATCGCAAGCCATCCACCATTGAACGAATAGGTCACCGGGATAAGCCCATTGCAATTTAACAACATTAGTCCATCACCTCTACAGTGATGCTCACTCAGTAAAATCATGGGAAGATGAATGAGAAAAAAAAAAAAAAAACAGTGGCAATAACAAAGAAAACAATAAAAGCTTAAGCAATATAACCCACTCTAAGAGATGCATTGTTATAATTCCTTCTTCTGCTCCCTATAGTAGGCTTTTCTTTGACTCCCAAAGAAACACAAACTTCCTCCACGGAAACCCAACCACACTATTCTTACTCCGCATTCAATGTAAAAAACAAATAGTTAAAACACAGAACAACATCAGTATTAAGTCAAAACAATACTCAAAATTTTTAACACCTGAGGTTGAAGAAGAGCAATATTCCTCATCTCGGTTGATACAACCAACATAACCTTTGACATATTTATTTTCTTTGTTTTAGCTTTTATGAATAACAGTGGAATTGATACAATGAGGCTATTCCTCATCTCTATTTATAGGAGAATAGAAAAATGAAGCTATGTCTCCCACTCAGCTTTAATGATAACCAAAGATTGCATTTGTAGAAGTAAGTAATTGAAGGGAATGAACTCTTAACCACCCTAATAATGAGAGAGAAAAAAATGGTTATTTGCCATATTAGAAAACATTGGTTTTGTCTAATGAGATCGCAAGGATGAAAGAGAATGAAGAAATGAAACAAGGGTTGGTGGCAGAGCCAAGCCT